>NC_056727.1:268687911-268832911 GCF_019279795.1 Protopterus annectens | reverse complement strand
TCATATTTATCTATCACCATACACATCTGTATGTGTATATTTATATATACTAAACATGACTGATTCCACAGTGTTTGTGCCCTACTATTCTATACCTGTACTGAATGATATATCTGAAAAAACAGCATTCATTATTACAGCTCAGATAGTGCAGTGGTATATTGCTCTGACTATGGTGTACAGGGTCCTGGTTCAAAACATGGCAGGGCTGATTATTTTGTTGCTGGGTAGAACAGTGGCTGATGGATACAGTGTGATTAAGGCACTTTTAAGCAGTTGTAAGTGGGTTTGTGCAATGGCAAGTGATGCCAAAACACGGCTAAATGGGAAACTGCTTAATCTGTGTAGGCATCGCTTAGCATCACACAAACTCGCTTATTGCAGCTTACTCCCACTTACCCCCATGCTTATTTCTTTAAAAGAAAAGAAAAAAGGGGTGATAGGAAATTGGTGAAAAAAAAGAGGAAGGCAGAGGGAAAAACAATATGACAGATAGCTAGAGATGTGCAGGACATGTGTAGGGAAGGTCCATATCTGTCCATTTCTGATACAGCAGCAGCTTTGCATTTGTACAGAATTTGGAGGTGAATTTGAACAACCAAACATCTGAGAGAGGGGTGAAGACAACAGTAATGCGCTGTTAAGCCAATTAGACAAGATTACATGTGTCCAGTGGACACTTGTACGAAACAGACAGCTATGTATGAGGCAACATTTTTTTGGCAACAGATTGCCCTTTTTTTTAAGGTGAGAGTGGGATATTGGGTAAGGATAGTGGGTACATTTGGGGAGCTAAGTTGGGTAGGAAGATAGACAAGACAAACAAAACTGCTGACAGGGGTGGTATATGACACATATGGGGGTAAACACCTTTGATGGGGAGGGTGGTTGGGAATCAGACGCACATGAGCCCCCATATGGTTACAGTGGGACTGAGGTCCCCACCCATGGGCAGTCACACCTGCACCTTCACAGCCCCGAAGGTGGCTGTGCTGGGGGCTGTTCAGAAGGGACACACTGACCCTCAAGATGTGCCAGGTGACCCTCAAGCTGGCACAACTGATCACCGCACTCTGAACGGGGGATTCTGCACACCAATCCCCAGATCTGACTGTGGGTGACAATCTCCTCTCTGCACCTGGTCACGGGGGGGGGTGAGCCCCATCCCCTGAGGCAGTCCCACCTGAAGGTGATGCAGGACCAATGGAAGTGGAAGGCCTGGGTTAGTTCCCAAATGTGCTGGGGTCCGGTGCCACAGCCAGATGAGGCAGGGCAGGTGGATCCACTGGGATCTGCATTCCTAGATGTGCTATGGTGTTTCAGTCTAAAAAATATGGTGGTTATTTCAGAACAACACAATTCAGGATTTCTCATAACAGCATGCATAGTTGGTCCGAATAACCCCATAAAACAAGACTGAAACAGTTGCATAGCAAACAGAACATATACATATATGGAACCACAGTAGACATTATAACAGCATGCAAGTTACATTGATAGCAACAGGCCACCAATGATAGTATTTGAACAGGGAACATTAAAATTCAAACAGTTCAGTATTTGTGTAACAATAGGACATATGTCCCAACAGTAGGTTTGGAGATAAACGTACCTATTTAATGTGTATGAAGTATTGGTGGAGATAGGGTGGGGGAGAGAGAGAGGTCAATTAACAGCTGTCTAGGCTTCAGTTTTCAACAACTGTACAGATCATTACTCTACTCATTATGCTTCATGGCTGACCTCACTGTATATCTACCTATGGCCTGAGGGTGGACAGTGGGATTGTTATACACAGTTTATTGGTTAAGCCTTATTACAGCTAATAGACACATTTCCTTACCTGGCAGACCTTAGAAAGATACATGTGTTAACACTACCTGACTGTTTCTACACATATTACCATCTTCACAGTTACATATGTGACACTAACAGGAGTGCCCAGCACTCATGCTTCAGGGGTGTGGTACTGACATACTCCACTGGGGTTTCTATCTGTCTCCCTGGTTATTATCAGCAGTGACCATTAGCTGTGACATGGTGACACTTGAGGGACATGTATCAGAATAAAGTGCTTGGTGTATGTACTTATCTTGCTGTCATTTGCAGCCTTGGGGTTGGACAGTGGATATGTTGAACACAGATTGTGTTGGTAAATCCTTCTTACAGCTATTACAAACATTTCCTTGCCTTGCAGACCTGTGAAGGTAATTTATGTTAGTACTACCTGACTGTTTATACAAATATTCACAAATTCTTGTTTGACAATATGCATTCAGCGTACTACCATTGCCAGGATTCGAACCGTGCCTGTTTGTACACAGCTGTGTTTTATCACAATAAGCTACCGAGGAACTGCTGACTCTTGCTTGACTTTTTTCACCCTAGTACTCTCTGGTTTGCACAATCTGACCTTGTAGTTATACAAATACCCTAGGTAATGAGTAATGTACTGCACTTTTCAGACAATAGATATGTGTTAGGTTTTCAGTAATAGTTGCATGAAACAGTTATTTTCTACGAGAAACACATAACTATGCAGAACTTGTACACATTTATATTCCTACCGCAACATGACAAAGTAAACACAACAGCCTGGGGGTTTTATTTTTATTACATGTTACAGAGACCTGTATTCACCTGATGACAGTCCTTTATTCATTGCACACAGTACACAGTTTACCTTCTAGCTGTTGGCAGTCTACTACTTTCTATTTAGTTGCCCTGAATAATGCAAGCTAGATATTTACTCACCAGCCACCTTGCACAGCCTTAGCAGCCTGCTGGCATGTGTGTCAGTATTTGCAGCCATCTCATCTACAGCTGTACAGGAGATAAATAAACATGTATGTATACCTATTGATTACATACTCATGCTGGACTTTGCAGAACACTAATTGATACTGATACTTACACACTTCAGGGACATTCTGTGCCTGTGTGTCTTGGATCCACTGGTCCAAGAGATTCCTCTTCCTATCCTTCAGGTTAGTGCAATGATGCCAGACCTGCTCACCAGTCTGAGGGATACCAGTAGCACTGATGAGGTCACGTGCATGACAGTCCCAGGCCTCTGCTTTATATTGGGAGCCCTGGTACTGGTCCTGCAGCAGACTCTCTTCATTATCTTTTACAAGGAGTCCAACCATGACCCTGGACTCCTGAATGCCCCACCACTACACCCAAAAGTGCACATCCTCAGCAACACCAGCCATGGTACCTGCAGTGATCAGCTACAACTGGTTATGGGCTGTAGTCCCACTTACAAGATTGAAATAGGGCTGATTTGCCACTCTTTGCCATGATTGGATGATTTTGAATATGCTGAGCTAAGCTAAGCAATAGGAAAACCCGCTTAAGACAGATAAGCATTGCTTAAAGGGGTAGATGCTAAGCACTACATATCATTGTGCAAATCCACTTAGCTATGCTAATTATTGCTAAGCATTCAAATTTAAGCAATGCTTACACTGGCTAAGCATAGCTGAGCATAATTTAGCATTGTTCAGATTTCATTTATGGACTATCAGGATTGTGGAGTTGATTCCTTCTTAATGATGTCTTATGATATGTATGTTTCCCTTCCATAACATCACCCTATGTGCTTTCATTACATTATATTCTTTTGTGGCTATACTGTAGGGGACACTTGTGTTTATATGTGGGTTTCACATATGTACTGCACTCTCACCTCACATTTGGACCTGCTACACTACACTGGTTAACAAATATATATTATTCACGACCTATTCATAAAAAATATGCTTTTACTGCTGTTTTCACATATAAAAATGAATGGACTTCATTGGGACATTAACCTTGAATGATGGCATGCTAAGCAAAATCTTTAATCACTACGCTATTTCACTTTGCCCATTTTTGCTGTATATTTCTATTTAGCTCCTTCAGATGTTTAATCTATGTTATACATAACTGTGCAATGCATACACCCACTCAGCTATGCTTAAACTTTAGTGGGGACGGGGAAAAAATAATTATTTGTTTTATTTTTCTTAGTTTAGGGAGGTGCACATAGCTAAAAGTCATACCTCTCCACCTCTTACAGCAATCTGGACAAAGCCTAACATGATGGGGGTGCAAAGAGGACATAGTTTAAATATTGTTCTTACAAACTTAGGAATTTGATGAATAATAGGGTTTGCACTAGCATGACTTACTTGAAGAATGTGGAGGCTTACCTCAAATGTTTGTCATTATTTAATGACTTCAAGCCTCAGCTCTTTGCCAGGACACTAGGAGGAACACACCTGACATATGAGGCACAAATCTGGACATTCTGCACATATATGTTCAGTTGGGGGTATGCTAACAGTGTCTGCTGACACTTTTTTGCTTTCAAAGTGCCATACAGCACTTCCTGAGTGCAAGGGACATGTTTACTGTAAGAGAAATGCTCAGACATGCCCCCTACTTGTTCACGGATCGTGCCCGAGCAGGTTACACAGCAGTGCGCCTTCATGAATATGCAAGGTGCGCTGCTATGTTGAATGGGCACGATCCTCTTCATGCAGGAATAGCACTATTACTGCATGGAGTTTAATAAATCCCAGGGAGTATCTCTGTTTATACAATAATTTTTTAATCTTTTCTTAATTTATATCATATATTCCTTTTCCTTTCTCAAAAGCATTCATCTTATCTCTTATTATGTCTTTAAACACTTCTTGATTCAGTTGATTATATCTTAATTTTTCTACTCTTACTTTTTCATTTTGACATTCCAGAAAGCATTTTGTTTGTATTTTTCTTTAAAGCTTATCCACCAACCTATCCAATTTTTGTAAAATATTTTCATACCTATATGATCTATCCATTATTTGTTTATTTAAGTATTTTTCTTTAAGTATTTTAACACCTTTTCCTATTTTTATGTGTCCTTTCTCGTATACCTCTATCCATATAGCTATATGATCTGAAAAACCTGTATTTTTTATCCCTTTCTGTAATATTTTCAAACATTATGATACTATGAAATAATCAATTTCCATTTTGATTTCTCCTCTTCTCTAACCATTGTTTATTTTTCCATATGTATAGCTTTCCACTTTTCAATATTGCGTGTATTGTCTTAACAGAATTACTTTTTTCTTTCCTGTCCTTAAATTGTAATTAAAGTCTCCCACTATTAGTATATCCATATTAACTCCTAATAATTAAAATTTTTAACATTATTTCTCTTTCATTTTTGTAACGTGCATATTAGATAATTCTATAAACCGTTGTTTTATATGTTAGATCTAATACTGTTATTCTCACTATTTCAACTAATGAGAAATCTAAAATGTTAATTTTTTTGCATAGTATACCTATTCCAGAACATGTGTCCTTTCCCATAATCCAAATAAGTGTTTTGCCCCATAAAATTCAGTTTGTAAGCTTTCTTCTTCTGTCAAAATCCTGGTATCTTCTAATATAATAATATGCATGTCCATTGTTGTACACCATTCTAAAATACCTATTCTCTTTGTAACAAAAGGGGATACTGCCAGCCCAGCTATCTGGAATTTTGTAAATAATTATATGTCATTTTTGAATATAAATATGATTTATATAGAAGTGTGACAAAGGGAAATACTGCCAGCATAGCTGTCTCAAATTTTGTAAATAAGTATATGTCATTGGTGAATATCAACGTGATTTGTGTAAGATGCTTGTGTTGCAGCTATATTATAGTTGTATGTTATGTGTATATAAAACTGCTGGTACAGAAGTGTGTGTTGAAAAGGGTTTGTAAAGTACTGAGCTTAAAATGTAACCAGAGTGTACCCTACTGGAAAAGAACAGAAATGTACATACACTATTGTAACAGTTTAAATGTATATGTTTTAACAATGGAAACTGGGACATAGTAAGTTAACTTCAGAAAAATAGCTAAAATTAAAGTACTTTATGGCCAGGTCATAAAACAATGTTATCTGTCAGTTTCAGTGCAGTAACAGAAACAATGTCTGTGCTGAAAAGTTTTCTGTATTGTCTTGGAAGTGTTTTATTGTTTTATGACATCCAGGATCTGCAAAATTCTTAGAGAAATCTCGTGTGTATGTATTTTCACAGGTAGATGCTAAATACTGCTAGCCTTCAGAAGTGGGGGTTTTACTTGGGATAGAGTCAGATAACAAGAAATTATTTCATTCTGCAAGCTATCCCAGCAGTAATATTTGAGATATTAATTTAAGAACTCTCTGAGAGACAGAGACTGCATTCAGTATACTGTCTTTGACCTGACATCAGCTAGAGGATGTATTCACCACATCTGCCTTTAGCTGCTCTGTTTAAGTGTACTATGGTACATTAATTATCTTAGATATAGTCAAGAATATAACAAAGCTTACTTTAGATGTTTTTCTTTATTTATTTGCGACTGTCCTGCAATGTTGTTTTAAATACTTCCTGTGATTTTGAACTCTGATAACACTGTAAATATATATTGAGTATTTTCTTGTTCTTTTAATATTTATTATTAAATATATTTAAACTTTTCATTATGGCTAATCTTTGTGAGACATTTAAGTTCTGAGAGTACTTGCATATTTATTTGGTGACACTGTGGGCAACTCCTAACAGCCTTGTTCTTGGTCAAACTACCATTTGTATTGATAGTAGCATTACACAGTAAGATTGGACACCCTTTGTTAAGAGATTTAAAGCAGTTGATAAGGAGTGACTGGTGGCAGGGAAAACTACCTTATAGTCTGGGAAGAAGGGGGCATAGCTAGAAAATCTGTGCCAGCCTTTCCCAGGTGTGTGTGTGTGTGTGTGTGTGTGTGTGTTTGTATAAATCAAACCTCAAAGAGAGTGTGTGTGTGTGTGTGTGTGTGTGTGTGTGTGTGTGTGTGTGTGTGTGTGTGTGTGTGTGTGTGTGTGTGTATCAGCTACTTGGGCAGGGACACGAAGCACTGGTTGGTCAGAGATGGTGCTGGAGGTCTTGGCTTGGTCACTCAGCTGAGATCTCAACTCTATAGCTGTGCCAGTGGAGAGTCTTAATAGGGATCTGGAGAAAGAGGAGCAAACCAGCCCCGGACTGATTGTGGTCTCTGCGTCCTCTTAAGGGAAATTGTATTTTATGCAGAGAGTTGCATCTGGAAATAGTGTGCGTGTTCCTGTCATCCTCCCAATGTACATCCCTCACTGTTGCCAGTGGGGAGGATTGAGGATCTTTAATTACTGGGCCAGTGGTGGGGTGTCATACTACTTTTAATATTCTTCATACTATTCAAATTTAAAGCTAAAATGTTCAGCTTTTAAATGATATTATTGTTGTTTCCATCTCTTACCTTGCCTTTTTTGCTCTCTTGCATAATTACGCTTTTACATTTTCTTTTTCTCTGTGTTACCATTTTCCCTATTGAATTTCTCTTTCCTCTTATTACTTGCCAATTTACGTATTCTTCTTCACTTGCAGCTAATACCTCTTTTTGGCTTTCTCTTTCACCAAGATTTCATTATATTATAATTTCTTTCTTGTTTTTCTCATTCTTTTTCTATATTTTTATCATATACTGAATCCTGTGTAACTTCTTTTTCTACAATTTCTTCAATTTCATCACACTCACCCCATGTATGTCCTGCTTTTCCACATTTTTTATATTTCATATCACATTTCTTTGCTGCATGCCCTGTTTTGCCAGAAATAAAACATTTTCATTTGTCACATTCACTAATCAAATGATTACATTTTCTAAAAAAACAAAACAAAACAAAACAACAAACAAACATATTTTAGGTTGCCCTCTATACTTAACAAATCCTCTGTTATCATTCATATTAATCATACTGTGGATATGCACTACATTGCTACATTCCATTTTTAAAATAATCCCACTCTCAGTTCACAGTCCATAAACCTCTTACATCATACATGTTTGCTGTGTCAATCACAACTTTATATATTGACTATAAATATTCTTTCAGTTCATCTTTCTCAACCTCAGTTCTAAATTGTATCATGACTCTTTTTTTCAGTCTGTCTATGAAAAGCTTGTACCACATACTCAGTCCAAGGATAACAGTTTGTTTTATGTTCATATTTTTCTAAAAATTTTTCCAAGAATTTTCCTGATTCAAAAATTATATCACAATATGTCTCTTTGTTGATTAGAATAAATGCTCTTACCAGCTGGGGGTGAAACACCTAGTGGTGCAATAATAATGTCCCATACCTCATACCTTTCCAGTCCTGTTTCCTTCTTACTGCTTATTCTTGCTATGCATTTCTTCTTCACTTCTCACACCTCTTCAATTCACTTTTCTCCTTCTTTAACTTTTTTGTGCATACAACTTTCTTTTTGTACTATCTTCTACAGCCTCCTCATCCTGTATTTTTTCCAAAATGTCTCCCCATGAAGCCACCAACTCACTCTCTGGTTCCCACTGATTGATCATGTCTTTTAGTAAAGCACACCACAACCCTCCTGACTGGAGGGTTGAAACAACACATTATTGTACCAATAGACCACCTCTGAAGAGATTATCCTGAAAGATCTCTTCTGAATCCCTTGCTGCAACATTTTTCTTTTTAGAACTTTTGACTGCTTTCTCTGAACCTTCATCAGCAGACTCACCTGCCTGCCCTTTCTTGACTCTTTCCTGTAATGTATTCATTTCCATAATATCCTCATTAATAGAGGATTTTGTTGCCCCTCACTTCATTCTTTTCATCATCCATCTTTTTCCTGGATTCTCCAGGCCACCTAAATGCCTGCAATGGAAACCAGAAGTGCAATGCTGTAGAATCATCTCTCTTTGCAAAACGAGTGTTCGTAAATGAGTAGGAGAAGTTTCCTGATGCCCTGGCCAATTTTCTCCTTGAAGTATAAATACAACCTCAGATTTTCTCTAAAGAGAGGCTGCTATGTTTAGGGTTCCTTGTGGATTTTGCATGTAAAATTGATGCACACCACTGTACATGTAAAGGTTAGAAGAATTATATATGATGAGCAGTATCAGAGATGCACTGGAATGCAACCATAAAGGATAAAGATAGTGTATGTGATGGAAAAAACAGAGATGCACACCAGTGTACAGGTAAAGGCTAGGGGGAGTGTGTGTGATGATTAATAACTGAGAGGCATACCAGTGCACACATAAAGCTAGGGCAAGTGTTTGTGGTGAACAATAACAGAGGTCTACATCAATGCACATGTAAAAGATAGGTGAAATTTTTGTGGTGAACAACAAAGGCGTACACCAGTGTACACCAGTCTGACCATAAGCTAATTACCCTTGATATCCACATCCTGCCCCCACCCGCCATTAAGGAAGCCACGGTAAAAAATTTCTCCAAAGACAATTTCATGCTTCTTAAGACAGAAGTGGTGAACTTCGTGACACCCATGCAGATGGACAGTACAGTTATGGCTGCTGAATCCTACACAAATGCACTCTATAAGCACTTACACGAGTGCATGGATCGTGCTATCCCAAACAGAACCAAGAAGCTATCCTCCAAAAAAAGGAAGCTGACCTGGTGGTCCCCTGACATAAACAAACTGTACAACAGAAGGAAGAAACTGTTGCAAAAGAGAGTAAAATCCCATGAGTGGAGGAGTTCCCTGGTCAGCCTCAGTAAGAAGCTGAGATCCCTTATAAGATCCTTCAAAGCTAGCTATGAAAACAAAATCACCACTAATTCTAAGGACAACCACAAAGCATTCTATAGCTATGTCAAGAATCTCAATGGCAACACCCAGATCTGCCCTGAGTTACAGCACAACGGCACGAAAATTACAGAACCAACTGATACTGCTAACATCCTGGCAGATAGGTTCAGTGCTAACTTTACACCCCCCCACCCCCTAAAAGGCAAATATCTATACAGGAAGAATGCAGAGTCCCTGTAATCACAACTACGCAGGTAAAAGCTGCACTCTCTAAAGCCAAAAACACAGCATCCATGGGACCAGACAACATCCCAGGCTGCGTTTTACACGAACTTCAGAATGAAATGGCTCCCCACATAAGCAACATGTTCAATAATAGCCTTGCATCAGGCTTTGTGCCCACTGAATGGTGCACAGCAACAGTTATCCCACTCCACAATGGGGAAGCCACCACTATTCCCGGGAACTATTGACCTATTAGCCTGACGAGCCTGGTCTGCAAGGCCATGGAACTTATCATCATGGAACTCATTAACAAAGACATTGGTAACCTCCAAACTCTGGATTTCACCCAGTTAAGGTTTGTGAAAGGCAGATCATGCCTCCTGGACCTGATCGACTTCTTTGAGGCAGTCACCAAAGCCGTAGATGAGGGTAAGGTGGTTCACACAGCCTGTCTTGATCTTGCCAAGGCTTTCAACACCATCCCCCATTCTGGAATTATAGCTAAACTCACTAAACTAGGTATAAATCCCTACGTCACAAGATGGGTTGTCAACTGGCTCACTGACAGAACCTACACTGTAAAAGTTGCAGACTCCAAATCTGACCTCAAAGCAGTGACAAGCGGAGTACCACAGGGTTCCATCTCGGGACCTCTCCTGTTTGGTAACTACTTCTCTGAAGTACAGGCTAACACAGAAGACCTCTGGCTAATGAACTGGGAGCCATAGTCAAGTCACCCAAATGATGTGGACATCCTACAGAAGGGCCTCGCTGAGACAGATGTCTGGTGTCAGAGCCATGGCCTCAAGCTCAATGCCAAAAAGTGCAGTGTCACCCCCTTTGGTAAAAACTCTGTACCCATGAACTACCACATAGGCAGCAATCTACTTAACACCAAATGTGTGATAAGAGACCTTGGGACCCAGCTGGACAGTAGTCTCTCCTTTGATAGTCACATCGCCACAGTAGTCAGGAAGTCCTTCTACGTGGCACACCTCATCATAAAAGGGTTCTCACCCAGGAAAAAAGAGGTCATTGTTCCTCTCTACTTGACACTCATTAGACCCATTATAGAGTACAATGCCCCTTTTGGAATGTACCTCACAAGATATCTGCAGCAGCTGGAAAGGCCACAGAAGTACCTCACAAGAGGATTACTGGCCTCAAACAAATGCCCTACACTGACCATCTCAAAAAACTCCAGATTTACACTGTAGCATATTGCCTACTCCGAGGTGATCTCTGCCTAACATATAAAGCTATGTCAAGCCCAGAGCTGTTGGACATGCTACACATAAAGAAATCCCAATCCCTCTGAGCTACACGCTCTATGAACCTAAACCTTGTCACCACAATAAACAGGACATGCTGGAGGGATAGATTCCTGTCCCAGAGACTTCCCATACTCTGGAACTGGCTACCCATCTATGCCAAGCAAAGTTCTTCATTAGCACTCTTCAAGAAAAATCTTGATGAGTGGATTAGAAATAGGACATACACCCTGGGGATCACTTCTGTGTCTCTGCTCGACAGTGGTACAGGAAAATAACTTTCTTGGGTGGCGTAAGCCAGTGAACCTTGTTGGCTAGGCTTACGAAGGCCCTTGCGCCAATAGCCTAGTACCTACCTATGAACCTATGAACCTATGAACAAATAAAAGATAGAGTAAATGTATAGTGATGAACAATAACAGAGGTTTGCAACAGCATATACATAAAGGACAGCAGAAATATATAGGCAATGGCGAGGGATTGGTGTAATGGTTATGGTGTTTACCTCACAGACACAGTGTATAGGGTTTGATTCTCACCTGTTTTTCACCAAAAAAACAGTCACTAGCAGAGTCCAACATAGCTTGGCACTGGGCTCTACCACCCCTTTTGGTATCTATTTCTCTGAAATGGAAATAAATGCTAAAGGTTTATGGCTGACTAAATCTGCTGATGTTTGCAAGCTGGAGGTTATCATCAACTCCCCTGCAGACACTAGCATTCTTCAAGAAGGTCTATATCTGACTAACAAATGGTACCAAAGCCATGGTCTCTAATGTTGAGAAATGCTTAATTATACCCGTTGGGAAATCAACCATCCTAGTTAATTATCATGTCAATAATATAACCCTAAGAGTTGCCCCAGTGGTCAGAGATCTGGGTACGCATGTAAACAGTAGCCTTAACTTCAACCACCATGTGGCCACAGTAGTGAAGAAGTCCTTTCATGTTGCTCAACTTATAAATAAGTGCATGGCATCTAGGTCCAAAGAGGTCATTATTCCACTGTACTCTGTCCTTATCAGACCAATCATAGAGTACAACTCTCCTTTTGGCATGTACCTGGCCAGGCATATGCAGCAGCTAGAGTGACCTTGGAGGTTTGTTACAAAAAGAATATAAGGCATAATAAACATGCGTTATGAAGAGTGCCTTAAATCCCTTTCCCTCTACTCAGTTTCCTATAGATTGCTGAGCAGTGATTTATGCCTGGCTTACAAGGTGTTTGCAATCCTCACACTTAAGAATTGCCTACATATTGGTAAGTCAAAGTGTCTAGAAATACACAGTAAAGGGACCTGTATTTTGCATGTAAATTAAACAGAATTTGCTGGAGAGATAGATATTTGCCCCAGGGACTGCCCTTCCTATGGAACAGGCTTCACATCCATGTGAAGCGGAGTCCATCTATTACTCAGTTTAAGTACAACATAGACAAGTGGATGGGGAATAGGAAATTTACACCAGGTCTAGCAGCCATGTCCCTTATGGACAGGGGTAGTTTATAAATGCCTGGCCCTCAATGTCCTGTTTCGATGCAAGACATCATTATTATTTTGGAAAAACTTGGCTAAGCTTAGAAATGCCCCCTGGGTCATTAGCCTTGTAACAGTCTATGAATCTATGGATCTTTGAACAGTATCAAAGATGCACTGCAGTGTAAACATAAAGGAAATAAAAAAATAAATGGTAACAAACAACAGACATGCACATGGCCTCAAGCTAAATGCCAAAAAATGCATAGTCATCCAGTTTTTAATACAGAAGAGGTAATAAGAGATTTGACAATCATATTGCTATGTGCATGTGTATTGACAGAGACTAAGAGAGATTTATGGGATAATGTAAGTGTACTAAGACAGACTAATGGAGATGTACAGCCAAAGGAAAGCAGGAATGTATGGTTAGTCAGATTAATTGACAAATGTCTAAACACATTTAGCTAGCTATCATGTATTAACAAGGGGCACAACTGTCTATGGACACTAAATATATGTATATCTGCACAGCATACAGTTATACCTATCATAAATTGCCAAGTGGCTTTAAAATGAGCAAAGTAGGGATCAAAGTTCTTAACTAAAGGTGTCTTCTTTAACACGCACACAAATGTACATGGACAGACACATTTGAATGTGCAAGCACATACACACATACATGCACACCCATATAAATGATCACCACATGGATATGTGCATAATGTTTTTTTTTCCTTTTACTGTGGTTGGGGCACATTAAGAAAACCAGATTAAATTTTGGGCACTATATATGTAGGCAGAGAATGTGGATATTATACTGCAAAATGCTGTGCAAAAGTCAACACATTTCATGGGAAAAAGGTACACAATGTGTAAGACTTTGTGCATAGTCTTACTCCACTGTGTAGCACAGTAATGTGTATATGCAATGCACATGCACATACCCACACCCATTCCCTGATCTTATGCAGCTCATAAACATTATTCTAGCTTCATATGAGCTGGTTCCAACAGGTTAACTGATGAGACCTCTGTCACCTTTGCTTGCTGATGTGTTTTTCAGCTGCAACAGCTGAGCATCACAGTAGCACTGAATTAAACATAGACCTTGTACAGTAGAAAAGATACTGGAAAGGAGTCCATTGTGTTATAGAAGAATCTGCTACCACAACAAAATGCAGTACCCACCCTCTGCAGTGATGCAATGTGCGATGGTTCTATACCCAACAGGACAACTTCCTGCACAGGATTCCATATTAGCATATCATGTTACTGATACCTGGTTTACAGTCATGGCAACTGAATTTGAAACTTGCATAGATGACTCATGCCATAAATGCAGGGCCAGAAACAGCCCTGCTATTTCTCCATGCCCAGAAGCATCATGCATGTCTGTAAAAGAATAGAGTATGATATTACTCATCTTCTGTACTAACAGTAGTGTAATTCAGTATGCACAATCCCATTATAGTCAACTGACTCCAACACATTCAGGTTATAAAGACTAGGCTGCTACACTGTGATTTCCTCAGCCTCAACAAGGACACTCTACTATGGCAACTTTACTAAGTTTTATGTGGATATTTATTCTTTTAAAAAACAATAAAATGTCATTATAAAGTGCTGCCTGTCACCTCTTTACTAACTTGAATAGGCTCTGACTTTAAATCTGGAAAAACAGAAAGTGCTTGTAATGAACAACTATTGTCTGCTGTGACCTCAAGCCAGTTTCTTTCAACATCTTAGTTCAAAAGTATATAATTTACAGCACAAAGGTCCGTTTATTTCATCTAGCTATTCATTTTAAAAATGTATAATTTGTGAGGTAGTGGTCAAATTGTTCTCAAAATACCTGATTAAATGGAAGCAGATGTTTCATATTTCTAAACTTGCTTATTTACAGAAAACTGTACTGATGTTTTATGCTTTATAACTGCAGCATGTCAAGGTTATTCTAGCTTGGCTCTGGTATATGTATGTGAAGTTGTGTTATCTTAGAATTTTAACTACCAGCTCATATGATTCTCCTTTTAAATACCCATGTCTGTCATACACTGCAGAGCTCCCAAAACATGATAGCAATATAATTATCTTATTTATTTAATTAACATTTGTTGACAGGATAAGTCAGACTATGACTTTGCTTATTTTCCGTGGAGATCCAGAGAGAAATGCTCGTCTTTGGAATCATATGTGTCAGTGCACTATTCATAATTTGAAATACATCCTAAGAAAATCTTAATTGTGTAAGTACCATCCACACATAAAAAAGCTGTAACAGTGCAGAATTAAATCCAAGACGGTACTAAAAAGAAATGCTTCATTTGTGTTATATGACCTATATTACAAAACAGCTTGCACTCATCACAAGGCATTGCATAGAGCTTATGAAAATATCTAACAGGGCTATGACTTCTCTCTGCAGTTTATAAAGATGAGGGCAAATATAAGCCTTCATGGCTGGATCATTGTCTACTCCCTAATCCTCTGCTCCTGTGATCAATGGAGCAACTGTGAACTGACACAACACATTATTGTAGTGTTGTGCATCATCAGTAAATCACTGTCTGTGGTGTTAAATAATGTCTATTTCTACATGAATTAAGTCTGCCTCCTAATTGAGTCTATGTCTGTGCATGTGCCCATCTGCAAGACACAACCAACACTTCAGCTTCAACTGACGAGACTTAATCTCCTGAAGGAGACCTAAAGCTTCTGATGGGGCGGATGCCTTGAGGTCCACTGCTACTCAGACCCAGGGTCTTCTGGACCAGCAGAGGACAGCTGCTGTTGTTGTAGTCCCTTTCAGGACTTCACAGGGTCTGAAGGGAGCCCATACTGCTAGAAGGCTGAAGGGAGGTGCTTCTATCCACAGACGGATGAAGGCTAATGATTCCATAAACCCCTGCACCTCCTGGAGATTACACTTCCATGCTGAGTTATGTATATCCACAGACCTTCCAAGGAACTATCCCTACAATTTCACCCACACTTGTATCCCTCTCCTTGACTTTCAGTGCCATCAGTGGCCTGGCATTTGTCCAATGGTTCTCCACCATCCATTTTCGGAGCTAGTTGATTTGTTTGTTGAGTTATAATACACACCTTAACCAATTTTGATTTCTGTGGCCACCATCCTGCCATCTATATTACTATAATACCTAACTCAGTTTATCAAAAGTGGCCCACTAGGCACTTACATTATATGCCTGGTTCCATTGCTATGCATTTGGTTCAGCAAGTTGGGCTTCTTACACATTTAAATTTTGCTGATGAGATTGTTTTGGCACCAAGAGGTCTAATCATTGGCCTTACCAGATAAAAATACGTCTGCTGATTATCAAATATCCAGAGAGAAAATACCAAAGGAAAAAATATTAGTCCAGCTCAGTCAACAGCCCTGCTATGTCCAGATGGCCCCCAGCCCCTGCAAAACACTACTACCCTAGGCCATGACAGGAGTTCCTGCCTGTGGCTTAACACTCCCCTCCAGGGAGTGGTGCCATCTTTCCTCCTGCGTTCCAAGCTGAGTTGGAGTCAATACTCATGTATATGGAGCTTTTCTCCATGTTACTACTTTGAACAATTCTATTAGTATGTTTACATGAAGACATGGAGCATTTCTTCGAAGGAGTCTACTGAAAAAGAGGCACATTTTTTAGACTGACTCTGCTGTTAAGCAAAGAAACATGCATACATCTATACGTACATACACGCATACAGAAATAAATAAATAAAATGTAGAAAACATGGAAAGTGGCAGTTTACTGAAACTATTGAGCAAAAGGACACATAAGAAAGCAGACAAACTGTGGTAACATGCATAGCAGTGCTACATTAGCATACTGGAGGAGCAAGGCTGGCTACTACACTGCTTAGGTCCAACATGCATGATGTTATTACAAAAGCATTATACTGTAACTGAAACAGTATACCTGGCTACCTGAAGTAATATGGCAAATAGCAATAGCTGGTGGAACAGACTAACAGGTAGCCAGCATAGTACAGTAAAGAAGTCAACTTGACCACCAATGTGGGTGTACACAACAAAGTGGCTACAATGTTCATCACAGATGAAATGGATGGTGAGAGAAAGGGAAGGTATGCTTTCATCTGGCTATATCACCTGTTTTATTTATTAAAATAGAACAATAAATGGGAATAGTATTGAAAGTATTACTAGGTGGGATCAGTGTTGTGCTAGTTACTTATAAAAGTAATAAGTTACTATTGCTAGTCACGTATCAGTGAATGTAATATAGTACTATTACTTATTATTTTTCTAAAAACAAGTAATATATTATTATTAATAGTTACTAACTAAAGTAATGAGTTGCTTTTACGTAAGTATTCTTTATCAATTATAATATTGAAATTTGCTCACACAAGAAAGCACATGCGTATACGTGAATTATTAAAGTTGTATACACAATGTTACAATGAAGATGAATAGCATTTAACAGTTGAAAAACTCTAACAGATTACTCTTTATAGTTGGGTGGCACAGTGATACAATGGTTAACATTGTCACCTCACAGCAAGAGGGTCTCTGGTTCAATTTTTGGCCTGGGTGCCTTCTGTGCAGAGTCTGCATGTCCTTCTTGTCTTGTGTAATCAAATAAGACAGTGACGCTTGGGTATTTGTTTATTATACACACATCAGGATGGGTGACTGGAACATAAATCTTAAATGAACTAACTGACTGACCAATTGGTACACACATACATGCTTTCACTCTGGCTGCTTACACAAAATGGCACAATGTTTGCACTTGCTCAGTACGTATATGCACATGTCCATGAACTACAGTGGCTTTAAAGGTACAACAAACACACTATGATCTACACCCCCTGTGTTTGCGTGGCTTTCCTCAGGGTGCTCTGGTTTCTTCCCACATTCCCAAGACATGTTGCAGGTGGATTAGACATTCTAAATTGTCCCTAGTTGTGAGCGTGTGCATGCGTGTGCCTTCTGAGGAAGACTGGGTGCTGGACGAGCAACTCGACAATGTAAAACTCTACTGCCACTTGTTCTGCAGACTGATGATCCACCGTGGTGATCCCTAACAGGCACAGCCGAATGGAGAAGAAAAATAGGAGTCTTTATAGCGAGAGAGTCACAAATAATAATAAAACCAAACCTGCCAGCAGCACAAGACCTATAAAAATTTATCACATTTTTGTCCTATTTTCAGCAACTGAAAATTGAAACCCGAAAAGAATTTTAAATAGAGCATAACAAAAAATTGTCAAGACAAAAGTTTGTTGATCATAGATCTGCCTGAAGAGTCCTTCTTGGTGCAGTGTGCTGGGATGTTGGGTGTTAAACAGAAGATTGATGAGTTTGATTCCAATTGATGGTGGTATGGAGAACCAATGCCATTTATTATACGGCAAGGTAAGGATATGATCTCTAGCAGGCTAGAATTGTCCCAGTGTTAGTGAGTGTTTTAGTGTGTGAGGGTCTCACAGTACCAGGGCAGGGCCAGAGTCAGGTCATCATTAGCTTTCATCTCCTTGCAGTGCTAAAAAAAAAATGAAGTAAATTTCACTCCAGACTAATTCTAATGATCTGTTATGAATGCTACGTGCTATGAGTTGTATCCAAATTGCCACTTCAAAGTCTCTTTTACCTCCTAACATCTGATTACTATCCATACTATACAGGGGCCCCAGAGTTTTCCATCACTCTTTATGGGGCGATATCGTCCACATTGACAACCACTGGTTTAAGCAAAAGTAACTGAAAAGTAATGTACATTTAAGTTACTAGTTACAAAAAAAATAATTTATTACTATTACTATTACTAGTTACTATTTTAAAAAAAGTAACTAGTTATATTACTAGTTACTAGAAATTGTAATATATTACAGTAAACTTTTACATACTGTAATATATTACTACCATGACTGGGTGGGATGGAGGTAGAAGGGCAAGTATCAGGTCTGGTCAGACAAACATGAACACATTCACAGGCAGGGGGGTGGTATATATACAAATGGTGGTCTGGGCAAAGGATGCTCACAAAGTGATTGAGGTAAAGAAATGTTTGAGAGGGCTTGTCAATGAACAATGTATTTGGGAAGACAAAAAAAGTCTGATTATTAAAAGGGCATAGATTGGGCTGCAAGCATGGCTGACTGTTAGGTTAGCCCAAATGGTAAGCACATTCAGCAAATGCACACCTGGATGGTTAACATCATAAACTGGTTGTTACCCTGAAGGCCTAATAGCTGGGGTTTGCTGGTTCAGTTAGTGCCAACTTCAGTCAAGAAAATGCTACATGTTACTGATGTGGGCATTCACCTGCCCTTGCATCTCAGCAGCCATCAGCCCCTGCATTAACTTTCAACAGAAGCTGGTTCTGAAGACATCAGTGTGCTCCCCAGGTCATCACCAACAGAACAGCCATTGTCTTTCTCGTGACAGGCAGAATCAGAAAGCACCAGTACCCTATTGTCAGCTGCATTGGCTAGAAGGGTTTGAAGTAAATGTGACCACACAACCTCTTCTGTGTTAGGTGGCCTATATGCAGTAGACACATTAGGAAGAAAGTGATAAGGCATATTTTTGACATGAATACTATTGCAGTTGTTCACTTGAACAGTATGCACCATATACACGCACTTTTGTTTGAAGAGATGCTCCTGCCTTCTGTGTCGCCAGACATATTCAGCTGATGCTTCTTAGCATCTGGGAAAGAAAAAAAGGTACTATTAAACATAGGTGGACAACACTAAAGACAGTAGGAGCTGTTCATCTCTGGCTGAACCACTTCAACCTCTGACTGTCCTTTCCATATTAAATCATGTTGTCACCACTTCAGGTCATCTTAACAATACCATGCTTTGTTCCCCTGCATAGGTAATGCCTTTACCATCAGATTGCATTGATGTCAGATCAAACCAGGCAATGACATTTATAAAGAGTGTATCGCAGTGGCCTAGATGATGTTCCTTACAGATTCTCTGCAGGAAAAATAAGAAAATCTTTCCATCCCTCGCACACAGTACTGGATCCCTGCATTTGATAGAGGATGAAGCAGCCATGACTACACATTTCTTCCAAAATCTTTTGTTGCAGAATGTAATGCTGCACTACATTACAATGCACTTTTACATGCCTGTTATACATGCGTAAATATTGCATACCTCATCTTAACACTATGTGCACTGCTTAGACACCTAGGTTAGGATAATGCAATGCAAAAAAGAAGCTGATTCAAAGACATCAATGTTATCTACTCTGATCTGCATTCATGTCATAATAAAGGTTTCATCTGGTCTGCTGTCATCTTGTGCAGGACCATCTTCAACAGAGCTGTAGGTAGCCCTTCTGGGTCATTTCCTAATATGGCACCCCCTCAACTTTAAATTGAAGAAGAAAGAAAAAAGTCCTTTCTCTTCTTTAAACTGTAGCAACTTGTATGCTAAAAATGTGGAAAATGTATTATCTGCATTAATTTCTGAATGCTCATAATGCACTAAGCCACACATGGTGCAGTTTTGCAAATGTATTATCGGCATTCAAAAACTGAATGATGACAATGAGGACCACACCCTCTGACATCTTGCACTTAAGGTTACTTCTTCCTTTATCCCACCCTTGCTGTAACTCTGACTTTCTAACATATGAATGTGATTTAGTGGAACTGCATTAGATGTGCTGCAGTCATGGAACAATACAGAGATAAAAAGGAGAACAATGCTGGTAATTTATCTATTGCCCTCCTGCAAATCTTGCACTGCCTGTTAGGGAGAGGGAGGGTCACTATCTTGTTGTTTCTGCACTGGACACATTCACAAGGGCAGGCCATATTTGGTTATTCTACATAAGATATGATAAACATGACAGTGGCTCCACAGGTCATGCACATCAAGGCTTGTGGTTGCAAAGGCATCCAGACACCACAGTGTATCACATGCAGGGCTACCACATAGTACTACAGCACTCCCATCTATGTCTGTGAGGGGGTACTATGCCATGGCAAAATTGTATGGGATACCCTGGAATCTAGAGGATGAAGGATTGCCATGGCCCTTCACACCTGTGTGGTTTAAGTACCAAACACCTACTGGAGAGAGGACTTACCAGCTGGTAGTTTCAGATATTATCCAGATAGGTACCATGGGGGAGGCCTTAGTCATAAACACATGCATTGATTATCCAAGTGTATACCCATCAAATAACATGCATAGTCCACAGGTGTAAAAGTATAATCAACTCCAGGACACAATGCCTAGTGAAGTTCAAAAACCAGGAAAATTATGTTACTGCAGTCCTTCTGCAAAATATGGTAGGTAACTACTGACCAAAGGTGGTGCAGAAGAGCAAGTCAGGTACTGCATCAGTCAAGGCATGGCGTTCAATGTGAATGATGTATGCTGTTATAGTAGGTCCCAATAACAACCAGTGCCTACCAACAGTGAAGCTGCTGACTGAGAGAAATGTTTAATGTCAGTTTTGGGGCAGTTGGATTAGTTCCTCATCCCAATCTGGTGGCTTGGATGTGGTTGCAGGTCTGGTACCTACTACCCACTTGCCAGTAGGAAGCACCAAGATAGTATTAACCACAACACTATGACACATACCTGGGCATGAAATGATGAGGTTATAGCAAGTGAATTCTTGCACATCTATTCTTCTATGACATTTGTGGTATTCAAGTGCAGTGACCCACAAAACAAGCCACATATTTCAAAATATTGCCTAACAGTATTTTTCCATGCGTTAAACTATAAATGACATGGGTATACTTGAAGATCAAGGCTATGGGATTATAACAGTGTCACATTTTTCAGGAATTCAAAGGTTTTAATGGAAGGTGCAACATAGCAGAGCAAGAGAGGGAACATAAATGGGCAAGAGAGGGCTAATATAAACCTGGTTAATATGGCATACACTGAAGGCCACTTGCAGGCAGTATAGTCCAATGAAATAGTGACATTGTCTACCACACTGTTGGAAAGAGAACATCTGCTTCTACAGGAATAGCAGCTGATGAAAAGTTTGATGCTGAATGATTACTCTTAATAGAGCTTAATGTAAATGCATAGTTGACCACCCCACCAGACACCACATCTGTTATGCACACTAGCACTAATTTTGGTATACCCCTCACAGAGGAGACACAAAGGAGTGCCAATAGTTTTCTGACTCCTGTACTACCTTGATATGTATGCTGCACTTGGAAGCAGATGTGCAGGTCTGTGATCCAGATGGAAGGAACAGCTATGCATTGCATACCACAGTGGAGCTGGTAATTTGGTCTGCAGCATATATGAGGACATTTGTAATGTGGATATTACTCCAGTGAAATGACACTGGTGGTAAATACTGTGTCTATAGATGCATCCATATTTATTCATTTAACATTTGTTTACCGGAAAAGTCCAACTTGAAACAAAGCCAGTTTTCAGTGGAGGGCCGGGGAGAAATGCTCTAGACGCATGTCTTTGCAATGTGGGAAGAAACTGGAGTACCCGGAGAAAACCCACATGAATGCAGGGTGGACATGCAAACTCTGCACAGAAAGCCCTCCAGCCAAGAATTGAACTGGAGAACCTCTTGCTGTGAGGCGACAATGCTACCGTTGCACCACTGCACCATCCAAATATAATAAATATAATATAATATTTTACAACTGATATCCAGTTTTCCTCAGCTGGAAGTGTGGTCCATGACCATGAAAGGATCTAGACACAAGGTCGATGTGCATGACGTATCACACTTCAAGGGACTCAGACCATTGTAAAAAAACTATTAGTATTGATTACTGGCACACAACCTGGTATCCATGGACATGGATGGTAATTTGCTTCAAGCTTTACTCATGGGGCACCTTTTCAGGGTATTTCATCAAAGTTTCATAGTTGCGCCACAGCTCAGCTATAGCATGGGTCCAGCCCTGAAACAGCTACCCAATACAGTGGACACCAGTAGTAGTAGTCATATATAAACAGCCAAAACCATCGGTGGACACCAGTAGTGGTCATATATAAGCAGCAAACCCCACCAAGGGAGCATATGAACACTGACATCTTACAGTCACCCAGACAGACAGACTACCAGTCTTTCCCCATGACCCTATCACACATTGCAGTATTGCAATCTATTGGACCTCCGTTACCCCACCTGGCAAGTGATGATGACTGTGCCCTTCCCTTCCCTTAGTCTGTGTGGGTATGGTGAAGTCTTCTTCACACTGTGGTCTGACAACATACTGACATACTTAACCTGAGTGTTGTACAGTATGGATCACATTATTTTGTGTTGTGTGTGCCTGGCCAATAGATGTGCACCAGACACTGCAGCTTTTCCAGTGCTACAATGTACTGTGCCATCTCTACTTCTGCCTGATGCAACTCAACTGATGCATCGTCTTTATATGTATCTCCTCCTTGCACTGCTACTGCTACTGCATAATGTATGATAGTCCTAAAGTGTGATCCAGCTGATCATCTGTTTATGCATGACTTTGTTATGTCATGTTACAGGCCACCCTCACAAACTCAGGAACCTCACATGGCTTTCCTGAAAACACTGGAGGGGATAAATGTATCTCCAAACACCATCATACTAGGTGACTTCAATTACCCTAATATAGACTGGGAACACTACTCAAGCCCAAACACCCTAACCCAAAAGTTCCTGGAATTCATAAACTCAAATGCCATGGAACAACTAGTCACCATCCCCACAAGAGGAGAAAACATACTTGATCTCATCATCACGAACATGGGAGCACAATGTTCAACACCGGAAGTATACCCCTCACTGGTGAGATCAGATCGCAAACTAATCTTGCTGGAGGTCCTCATCCCACCCCCACCTGAAATAAAAAAGACCACAGTAAAGAACTTCTCGAAAGCTGACTTCACACTTCTAAAGACTAGTGTGGTCTCCTTTAAGGCCCCCGAGCCGGCGGAAAAAAGTACTCAAGCCGCTGAATCACTTACAAATGCCTTCTACCAGCACCTGCAGGACTGCATGGATAAGGCAATCCCGAGCAAAACAAAGACTCTTTGTACCAAAGGCAAGCGTCCAGTCTGGTGGACCCCAGCCATAAACAAACTCTACAACAAAAGGAGGAAGCTACTACAAGATAGAGCAAAATCCTTAAAAGGTAAGACACCTTTGATCACTATAAGTAAAAAACTAAGAGCTCTCATAAAATCATCCAAAGCAAATTTTGAGAGAAAAATAACTAAAGACTCAAAAGACAATCATAAGGCCTTCTTTAGCTATGTTAGAAACCTGGGAGGAAACTCCCAGATATGCTCAGAACTAGTTCAAAATGATGTGAAGATTACTGATCCTACAGACGTTGCCAACATACTGGCTGACAGGTTCAGTGCAAACTTCTCACCCCAGGCCCAAAAGGAGAGATATCTATACCAAATGATTGCAGCCCCCCAAACATCTCTAACGCCCAAGTGAGAACTGCTCTCTCCAACGCAAAAAACACAGCATCCATGGGACCTGATGGTGTCCCCGGCTGTGTGCTCCACGAACTCAATGAGGAATTAAACCCACAGCTAGGACAGCTGTTTAATCATAGTCTCACCTCTGGATACGCACTCCAGGAGTGGCGCACTGCGACTGTGGTCCCACTTCACAAAGGCGGTGCCTCCACCGACCCTGGAAATTACTGGCCCATTAGCTTGACAAGCCTTATCTGCAAAGCCATGGAGAGGATCATAATGGATCTCATAAATAAAGACATAGGAATTTGCAGACTTTGGATCCAACCCAGTTTGGCTTTGTCAAAGGCAGATCATGCCTTTTAAACTTGGTTGACTTTTGAAACAGTCACCAAAGCCATTGATGAGGGAAAGGCAGTCCATACAGCCTACCTCGATCTGGCGAAGGCCTTCGATACAATACCCCACTCGGGTATCATTGAAAAACTCATCAGCTTAAATGTTAACCCATACATCACAAGATGGGTTGCAAACTGGCTGAGTGACAGAACCCACAGGGTCAGAGTTGCTGGCGCCATGTCAGACTCAAAGCCTGTCACAAGTGGTGTCCCACAGGGCTCAGTCCTGGGTCCACTCTTGTTTGGCATCTACTTTTCTGAAGTACAAGCAAACACAGGAGGGTTATGGCTGACAAAGTTTGCAGATGACTGCAAACTGGGCGCCATAGTCGAAAACACATCTGACACAGATATCCTTCAGAAGGGTCTCACAGAAACGGATAACTGGTGCCAGAGCCATGGCCTAAAGTTAAATGCCAAAAAATGCATAGTCATACCCTTCGGGAAAAAAAAAAGGTTACCCCTAGCTACCATATAGGTGGCAATCCACTGAGCACAGAACAAGTTATCAGGGACCTGGGGACCCAGGTTGACAGTAGCCTGTCATTCGACACCCATGTAGCTAAAGTAGTTAGGAAGACCTTCTACATTGCCCACCTTATCATGAAGGGATTCACATCTAGATCAAGGGAGGTCATAGTCTCCCTATACTCATCACTCATCAGACCAATGATTGAGTACAATGCCCCATTCGGAATGTATCTGACCCGACACTTGCAGCAGCTGGAGAGGCCACAAAAGTTCCTCACCAAAAGGATAAAGGGTCTCAAAAATCTGTCCTATGCTGCCCGACTGAAAGAACTCCAGCTCTATTCAGTCGCTTACCGCTTGCTCAGAGGTGACCTGTGCCTGACATACAAGGCCATGTCAAACCCAGATTTGATGAATATGCTTCACCTCAAAAAATCTAGATCTGTCAGAGCCACAAGGGTGGGAGACTTAAACCTTGACACGGCTATTAATAGGATGTGCTGGAGGGATAGATTCATCACCCAAAGACTCCCTATGCTGTGGAACAAAATCCCGGTATATGTGAGGCAGAGCACCTCGCTGGCCTTGTTCAAGAGAAATCTTGACCAATGGATGGGAGATCGCAGATATACCCCAGGGATTACCTCAGTGTCACTGCTCGACAGAGGCACAGCAAAATAATGGGTATAGTTCCCCATACTAAAGGGGTGGCGTAAGCCACAAAACTATGGGCTAGGCTTGTAAATTCCCTCGGGCAGATAGCCTAGTATGAACCTATGAACCTATGAACCTATGTAGCGTGGCATTCACTACAGATATTTAGCTGTATATCTCAAGCTTATACCGCAGTGGACAACCAGAGGTGTCTAAACAGTGGAATCTACATATCAGAAGTCTTAAAACAGCTTTCATGATTTGTCATGTTTTCACATGGGCTGTGTTGTATGTCACTTCCTCCAAGGTTTACAGGTTGTCAAAGGGATCATTGGCCATAGCTCACGTGAGCATCCAGCATCTCATGAAACACACAGGAACATTATATGTGGCCTTCTCCCATTGTGCATGGGAGCTGTCTGCATAGCGTATAATGTATTTTGCATGATGAGCATTTCTGCATCTACCAATCAGGTCACCGTCTGGGAAATCCCCCAGAAGAAATTGCTAATGCAGTTCAGATGTATAAAAAGTGTGTGACTCTAGTGAACTGCCTGGGTGACACATAGACATATTATAGGTAATGTCATAGGCATCACAAACACCCCAGCAGCTCAGAAAGTATCACCCTTTCCTATTTATTTATCACTGTACATTTGGACCACTTGGGCCCTTAATAACAACATGGGTGCAGTATATAGCACTGAGGTCTTCAGGGAAGCATGTAATCTCATGGAATATTTACATTGTGTTGAATCTCTCTCCTCTGGTGCTCAGAGGATCCCAGATATGCTTCACCATATGCAGTAGCACTATCATCAGGAACTGGTTAATTATTCACAAATCAGAAGCCTGCAATATACCTAATATTTTCCCCATAAGTTGCAGGATGGTCCCTGAACATAGGACGGTCAGCACACTACACATAACTTTGTGGCCACAGGAATGGACCTACCACACAAAACCCATGATTATTTTTTGGCTGATACAGTTTGAGTAGTTTCCATAGTATATACCTGTCTACTTTAAAACAACATACTACACATGGCTCTCAGTTATTTTTTGGCTGATACAGTTTCAGCAGATCCCATAGTATATTCCTGACAATTTTAGTTATCTATTGGCCTGTAAGATGTCAGTATGTGAGATTCTGCCCATATCTTCTTCAATTGAATGGGCAGACATAACAAGTACCATTGTTAGCACCATGTTTGATTGGGGCTGAAAATGAATGCCACTGAGTTATTGCTGCAGTTTTATGTAATACAGCTGACATTGTATATTCTACCAATCATGGTATTTGAAATGGGGGAGCAAGGAGTGCAGTGCCACCATTTTATACAGCTATGAATCAATCGACTGACTTGATCTCCTCATTTTGCATATGCTGTGTTTTTCATTTGCATAGGCTTTCTCACTGACATTGCATTACACACCCATGCGTATGCACTGCACATCATACAGCTTCAGTAGTGATGACTTGAAAGAAAAGACGGCTGCAGGTAGAAACTGAATGGTAAAGGCTAATTGAAACTAGATGGAACTCTATTACAGCAGGTCAATGAACATTAATTACATGTGATCAAACAACAGATGGGGTCAACAGCTTTTATTCACAGACTGCCTCAGTATCCGTTTATTATAACCACTTTATTGATTAGATACACCTCCTGATGGCTGATTACAGTGAACAAGACCAGTCTTAGTTGACAGCAGATCTCTAGACAATAACTTCATGAGGCCCCTATTGCACACTGGTCTTCATTACACCTCCCCTACTCCCACCCCCATCCTGGCTCCACACCATCCAAATAGATTACTTATTTCCTGTTATTTTCAAACTTTGTCTTAACCTTTTAGCTTTTCCCTCCAACTTTTTAACACATTCTAACTGGCCAAGGCTCCACTGTAATAACTGTGAAGGAAGTAACTGAATTAGGCCAGGGGTCTGGGGCCACTAAGACTTCAGAAGTCATAAGGTTTTAGAACAAAAACAAGAGTAAGAAAGGAAGGAAATCCAGTCTTATGCTTACTTTCAAAAAAAAAAAAAAAAAAAAAAAGCTGTGTCTAAAGCTTAATAGTAGTTCCTAAAACACAAGAAGACATATGTTTGCAAGAATATATATGTCCTGTCTGGGAGTGCTGCCTGCCTCCCTACTCCTCCAAAAATGATAATTACCTTTGCAGTGGTGGTGCTGTGGTAGCATTGTTGCCTCACAGTAAGACGCTGTCCAGTTCGATTCTCAGCTAGAGCGTCTTCTGCGTGGAGACATGCGTGAATGGGCGTACCTTCGTTGAAGGTTGTGCATCAGACCTGGCAAGCCGGTACATAAAAATCAACTGCCAATCATTAGCAGACTGGAGTTCCACTGTGGTGACCCCTAACTGGGAAAAGCCAAAAGACGCAAACAAAAAACATTCTAGAGCTGCTCTGATGAGAGTAAAGGCATACATGACTACAGACATACATTATACAGATGAGGGTCTTGTCTGGAACACAGAGCACTTGTTGAAAAACACACAGAAAGAATGAGTACATGTAGAGCCCAAACAGAATGAATCACAGCCAGAAACTCAACTAGAAAACCAACTGTTGGCAACACTACTCAATGATCAGTTATTATCACTCACATGCTGCACAGATCACCACTCACGACCACTCATAGTATACAACAGTAATGTTTTACAGTGTTGGAAAGTGAAAAAATTTGGAAAACATGTTACTTTTAGATACATTGCAACTCCACACGCAAATAAGCAGTCACCTCACTAGCCCTCTTTAAGAAGAACCTGGATGACTGGATGAGAAACAGAAAATACACCCCTAGGATCCTATCTGTGTCCCTGCTGGACAGGGGAAATAGGTGCTGATTTTGCAGAAACATAAGTGAAATTCTTGACTAGGCTTAGAAGGGCCTCTGGGCCAATAGCCCAGAATCATCCTATAAACCTATGAACCTATTTTCATCAGATATATTCTACACGTACATAATTACAGCCACTTTATTGACTCTGCATACATATTTTTATTTTTCTTGTTTACCCTGTTGACTTGGACAGTCCAACAGGTCGATTAGCCCTTTTTCAGACAATTTTCATAATGTCTAAAAAGTAAACACAGTAACGTATTCTAGCTGGCTTCACACAACCGCACACTGATTCTGCAAAGAGAGAATAATGGCTGCTTAACTTCATCAGATAACAGATAACAGTCACATAGATCCACAATCAGCTCCTGTTTTAATGATTACATACACCTCAGTTATCCAATTGTAATAAAATAAAAATAACCAGCGTCAACAGTGATTCATTTTAACTAACACCTTACACATACACACACACACACACACACACACACACACACACACACACACACACACACACACACACACACACACACACACACACACACACACACACACACACACACGCAAACACACACACTTGTAACCATTAATTACAGTCACTTATATACCAAAGAATGTGTACATCAAATGTCTGATTGTGACCAAATGAATGATTAAATACATAACTATCATACAAGAATGCATCTTCTCAGTTTAATGCTGTCAGAATACAGTGTGCAACCCACCATACTCCTCCCCCATATACTTCTTAGCCTCTCAACACTAGAATGAAGGAGAAAGCAAATAAAAAGGTGGACAAAGGACCAAAATCAGTTAACTGTAATTCTCTATGATTTTCTATAAATCCACACACACACTTTACAAAGAAAAGATCAAAATATAAAGCCAAACCAGGGACATTCTGCAAAATGAAGGACTATTGAGAGCATCAGTGCCCCCCACACAAACACAATCATGCACAGATTTGACCATCAGTACAGGCACTTCTATGATTGTGACAGTACACCACAAATGTCTGACAGTAATCAAACGAATGAATTCATAAATAAATGCCATACAGCAATTTATCTTCCTGGCTCATTGCTACCAAAATACAGATGCAACCCCCCACACACACACACACACACACACACACACACATGCATGCATGGACACGTCTCGATCTCCTAGCTCAAGAATCAGAGAGGAAGCTAAAAAATAATGGTGGACAAAAGATCAAAATTAGGGACGGCTATTGCCTTTATGTATGTACAAACTTCAAGACAAACAGACTTTACATTAACATGTTTTTTTTCGGAAAGCTAAGTATATAATTCAAATGTCTGTCATTATTTAGTGACTGCATTCTTCACTAATTGCCAGAATAAACTCAGATGTTATAAGAAATGCAAAAAAAATGAGAGCCAAAAATCATGGATATTCTGTCAAATCAAAAACATTTGAAAACATTTATGCACCACCTATACACACACACACACACACACACACACACACACACACACACACACACACACACACACACACACACACACACACATATGCATGCATGGACATGTCTCAGTCTCCTAGCTCAAGAATCAGAGAGGAAGCTAAAAAATAATGGTGGACAAAAGATCAAAATTAGGGACAGCTATTGCCTTTATGTATGTACAAACTTCAAGACAAACAGATTTTACATTAACATGTTTTTATCTGAAAGCTAAGTATATAATTCAAATGTCTGTCATTATTTAGTGACTGCATTCTTCACTAATTTGCCAGAATAAACTCAGATGTTATAAGAAATGCAAAAAAAATGAGAGCCAAAAATCATGGATATTCTGTCAAGTCAAAAACATTTGAAAACATTTATGCACCACCTATACATTCATATACACACACACACACACACACACACTTCAATTAAAGCCATTTGTATGACTATTACTGTACACCTCAGATGCTTTATTGTGATCTATTGAATAAATACATAAATAACTGAATGTAGCTTCTCAGCTCACTGCTGACAGAATGTGTATTTCTACCTGTTAGCTCATGAATCAAGGACAAAGCAAAAAAAATGGCAAACAAAGGACCAGAATCTGGGTTAAATATCACCATTATATATTTAGAAAGTGGCTGGAATAATAGGCTTCACAATTGCAAGCTTTTTCTGAAGGCTAGTGAGTCTGGAATTCAAATGCCTGTCATTATTTAGTGATTGCAATCCTAAGCAATTTCCCAGAAAATGTATAGACTTTATGAAGAACAGATCAAAGCAAAACAGACCAAAATATCAGATGAAAAAAGAAATATTCTGCAAAGTCAGGGACAGCTGAGATGATCAATGACTCCTGTGTGTGTGTGTGTGTGTGTGTGTGTGTGTGTGTGTGTGTGTGTGTATAAAACATATATGTGTATATATATATATATATATATATATATATATATATATATATATATATATATATATATATATATATATATATATATATATATATATATATATAGGTCTACTTCATAACATTGAAATTTCATAATGTTGAATTTCATTACATTGAGACCATAACATAGAAAATTCAAAACACTGAAAACCTAAAACATTGAAAACTTAGAACATTTAAAGTGTTCTTCATAACATTGACAGCTACATTTCACAAGTAAATAAGATCCCTTTGAATTACAACAACACCTAACTAACAAACACACCTTTTACTAAGTTTTCTGCACCCCCCCCATACCCCCATACCCCCCATAAAGTAAATATACCAACTCCATGATCGCACTACAGTAGAAAAAAAGTTAATTTCCTAACCTCAGTGTATGGTGATTGTGATACAGTGAGGTTAGGAAATTAACCTTTTTGTAGTAGAAAGTGTGTTTGTTAGTTAGGTGTTGTAGGTGCAGAGGATGTTACTTACATATGCATTGTAGTTTTCAATGTTCTGAGTTTTCAGTGTTTTGGGTTTTCAGTGTTTTGGGATTTAGATGTTTTGGTCTCAATGTTATGAAATTCAATGTTATGAAGTAGACTGATATATACATAACAAATATATAATCCAAAGGAAACCAAAAAACAGGGGCAGAAGCAGAGGATGCAGGCACACTAAATTAGCACTTTCATTCTATTTAGTGATAATCTAGAACTTTCTCAGAAAATGGGGGTTTTATAAAAAAATCACCAAAACTAAGGCTACTTTACAGATTCAAAAACTTTCTCACCAATGCAATTAAAACTACATTTGCAATTACTTGCCTCCAACCCACACTACTTTATGTTACTCCAAACCTTACTAACCTCTAGGCATCACAAAATTCAAAACTTGAAAAATTGTTATAATAAAGTGGCTAATTTGCAGCAAATGCCTCCTTCAGAACCTACCACAGTATACCACTAAAAAGCCTAAATTGATAGAATTACAATATCAACTAACATATGCACAGCATCTTAACACCTATACAATTATCCATCATCCATCATCCATTTGCATGTCTAGCTCTAAATACCATTCAACATAACTATGTAACCAGTCGATCATTATGATTTAATGATCAAAACCTCCTCCCTGTCTATAAACCTATCAAATCTGCCAGGCATGGTCTATACTCAAACCATGTCAATAAGGCCTGAAACTCCTTACCTGTATTTGTCAGGTCAGTACACTCCCTCCAGGTCTTTAAAATCATTCTAAAAGACTTCTTAGCCAAAATTTGTTCCTGCACAACACCAGTATAAATGAAATCCCTAAATATGAGCAAGTACCTCTTCATACCTTACACCTCCTTACTGTTTCTGCTTCACTCACTTCCTTACTTTAATCAATTTCTCTCCCCTGAATCTCCTTCTAAATATGCCTCATCCCTGTTTTTTATCTGACTTCAAATTGTAATTCCTGTTTGTATTAGATTAACTTACCTTTAATTTCTCCATAAACTGATTAAAGTGTCTCTAAATATTAAATCATTAACATATAAATTGCATATATTCTAAACCAGTGTTTGCACATTATGTATAATTTGGTATAATTATTTAAACTGTAGATGTCTTTGTATTATTTTTGTAGACTTTAAAATTGTTGTTCTTAAGATGTTCTTAAAATGCCTTTGTAACACTTTGTAACTTTTTAACTGAAAATGGACACTTGCCTAGTCAGACTTTCGGTAATCAAATGTCAATAACTAACTAATTAAATAAATAAGTGAATAAAGCAATAAGACAAAATACACCCAAAAGAAAAGCAAATGTCAAAGACAACAAAACATCCTGGAAGGGGTACCATGACACCCAATAATTTTAAATGTTTTCTATATAATATGTCAATGCCACATGACAGATCTTTCCCAAAAGACCAGCAATCATTATCTCTCCCCAAAATAATACATTTGTCTGCTTTATTTCACTTAATAATCTGACATCAAGCAAACAAATTTTGTCTGTAGGGAGAATTTTACATTTTTTTAGGACTACAATATGCCTATAGACATTGTTATCAGTATTTCAATCATCAGTACCCACAACACTATTAGTAGGCTGTTCATTAATTTCCCTTTCACAGCTAACAGTATAATTTGCAACTTGTTTCTCAAATGAAGGATGTATGATTTATCAGAGTCTTGAACAAGATAACAATCAAACCAAAAATGGTCTGTTCCCTTACATTTCCTACAAAACTTAACACAATTCTGCAAAGTATGGCCTACTTCCTGAGGGCATTTCCTTTTAATAAAATTTGGAATCAAATGACCAAGACAGCCTCCACAAAAAAACAAACAGACAAACAAATTAATTAATTAATTAATTTTAAAAAGTTTTTGGTTGCCCCACATAACGCACATAAGCTTTTTGCCCATAAATATGAACAACACAAGGAATATGAGAAAAGTTTTCCTTAGACAGTTTAACATGACCTATAACTCCCATGCACCAGTGGACATGCTTCTATCATTGTGTGCTTTTATTATCTTAAAAATAGAATGCCAAGGAAAGGAAAAAATGTGTTAACTTGTTACAGCTTGGATATCAACTTTACAAAATGACACCACAACACAACATTTTGGTTGAATATTTATACCAACAAGTGTATACTTAGCCCATGGGAGACACAGCTTTTAAGTCACATTTCAGAAGAAAAGTTTCAGTAAGTGCAAAATGATTTAAAAATTGGATCACAAATAGCTACTTTTCCTACATGGACAAAGACACTTATACCTTTACCAGGGTGACCTAAAGGAGATATAACAGCATTCTAAAGAATATACCAATCGATTTACTGGCCTAAAACTGATGAATTTCATACAAAAGACAACTGTCTAGCCTGTTAAGGTAAGTTTGGAGTAGATGAAACTGTTTCTGAACCACAATTACATAGGTTATAGGGATTTCATTTGGCAGTTCACAAACACATGCTCCATGCATCTCAGAGAAACAAATAGTGTGTGAGCATGGGCCATGATTTTTACCCTCTGACCTTAATTGCATAATATGTTGTTCACCTTCTACATTTTATTGATCCATTATATCTCCCCAGGATTTTATTGATCCATTATATCTCCCCAGGAAGCAACAGCAACTATACTAGGTTCATTTTCATTCATCATTTTCAACAAATTTTTCATCTGTTAAGTCACCATCTTCCAAAACAGCTATTAGAATACCATCTCTCTCTCTCTCAGAAACACTCAAATCCAGCTCCACCTCTTCCCAGTGTGAAATACCCCAGGGCCCGTCAGAGTAACAGGAAAGAGTAGGGATCCTTTATTAAAACAATCATACTTATTGACATCTTATTTACATAATTTACAGTATAAATAATATTTACAACCAACAATATGTACAGCATATCTTTCTTTCACATTCTCTTCATCATACATATAATAATCATTTTTTGCTTTCTGACTCCCACTACAACTTCCACAACTAAAATCTTATTTTTTAACTTAATTTCCAAACCCATTTTTCATTAAATATAATTTAATTCACCCACTGGTCCTAAACAACCATGAAAACCATAAAAAATAGAACATTCTTTTATCAATTCTTTCAATATAATTTCTACTTTTGTTCCTGTAGTCAATCATGTCCATATTTCATTTATTTACTTCTGTGCAGCCCTTCACATAATTCATATATAAGATCTTTTTCCATAACATTTTAAGTATTTTGAATCCTAAAAAAAATGTTCACCAATTTCAAATTCACCACAATATAAACAAATTATATATATATATATATATATATATATATATATATATATATATTTTTTTTTTTTTTTTTTTTTTTTTTTTTTTTACTTTTATAAGGCATATTAACCTTCACTGGTTAGTTTTGTACAGTCAGCCTCCATAAAAATCATGGCACTCTATCATGTTCCTTGCATATTTCTAATCTTGCATTTATAGCACACTTTTTCAACTTCTTCCATGGATATATTCAGAAATCCTTTTCCATAATATTAATATGCCATTCTTTTCTCCCATTTTCAATCTCTTTTACTTTTATCTTCCAAAGAATAATCTTATCTTGATAATTCTCCATTTCTTTATTGCTACAGCTCTTATTTTTTAACTAAAAAGGATTAATCATTCCATTTTATACTTCATACTTAATATCTGTGTTAACAGTGAGGCCTTGCTTTCCTTTAGACATTTCATCACTCTATATAACTTTAACAATGCAGCATAAACTGTAGGATTTATTAATCCCAAGACTCCTTTTTCTTTACTCACGTATAACCCCCTTTTCTGGATTCAAACTAGATCCCTAAATAAAAGAAAAATATATTATACACTTCTTTTTCTAAAGACAAAGGAATACTGAAAACACCTACTAAATAAGCAATTCTTGATAATATAATGGAATTAATTAAATAAACTTTTTTTTCTTAAATGAAAGTGTAAAACACTTCCAGAAACACACAAATATTTCATTTCCTCTATTTTTTCTTTCCATATTGCTTCTATAATCACTTGTTTTCCAAAATGAATTCCAAGAATTTTTATTTTTGTCATATTGAATTTAATTCCTCCATTCATCCCCTCAAACCTAATCCTTGACATTTTTCTTTCTTTATCAAAAATCCTATTACTTGAATAATCTCCTTCAGCTGCTTCATCACTATTCTCATACCTAACCTATTTTTTCAACAATAATAATATCATCTGCATATGTTAACAAAATATGCATTTTTATCACTTCATTAGAAATATAACTAATCAATTCCATCTCTGTATTTATGTGTGTAGATATCAAATGTATTTCTCAAACAAACAATATACCACTTAATGGACAAACTTGTCTAATTATCTTTCTCAATGTGTTTAATCTTCACATAAACACACACTTACATTGCCTTAATTTTATTATACCTATATGCTGTAATACAGCCATTTTTTATCTGTTTACTTATATTATAAACTTCAAATATATCCCATAGTACGGAATAGTGAACTGAAACAAATGTTTTACTTAAATCCCCTACCATTAATTTTGTCTGAATATTTCTATACACTATCATTTACTAATTCCTTATTTGTCAGTAACAAATCCTGACCTCTTTTTCCTTTTATACCATATAAATATTCATTAACAACTTTGCCCACTTTCTCTTCCATCCTTTTTTTGTAAAATTTTCATGAACAGTTTATAGTTCATGTTATTTAATACTATTGGTCTCCAATTCTCTAATTCTCGGTTATCAACTTTTTCCATAAAAATCTAACAGAACCCTTACACAATTCATTATACACAAAACCTATGTCCAACCATTCATTTAATACCTTTACTAACCATTTTTTATATAAAGGCATATCTTTATACATCGTATATTGTATTCCATCTAGTCTTGTTACTGAATCTAAATTGCCTACTTTCAAAACCTGTTCTAATTCTTCTATAATGAGTTTTTTTACAAATCTGATGAATCCTTCAATTCTCTCATAATGCTATTATTCCCTTTGAATATTTTACTTAAATAAGTGCAATTTTATATTTTTTTTCCTTGCAGAAAATATATTTGTACAATAAATGTTCTATTCTTGTATTGTTCAACTCGTATAATTTCTGTTTTTAATAAAAAAAAAGAATCATTCTTCTCTAAACAGTCAGTAGTATCACCACTTAACTTCTTATACTTCATCTCTTCCATAGTTATTCTTTCTCCCATGTTACATAACACTTTTTATATTTTTGTTTGAAACTTAACCACCACTTCAACCAATTATTTTTGACCTCTTTTATCTCTACATGATCTTGCCAAAATTTCATGAAATCTTCTTTCCCTGAATCATCCCATTTCACCTTGTTTATTATTTTTAAACATTTCACTATTTTATATACTCTGAATTTCCTTTTATTAACTCCCTCAAGAAACAATAGTCTTAGGTGATTTCAATATTGATTGGTACTCCTGTAATAACACAAATCCTACCACCCATATAAACCTACACGGCTTCACACAACTCATTAATTGTCCCACTAGAACTAACAAAACCAGCAACAATGAGACCACCTTAGACTGGATTCTCACTAATACCACTGAACAATCCTACCAAACAGGTACCCTACCAGATGATCTAAGTGATCACTCACCTACTTACGTAATTAGACATAAAACTAAACTAACTTTACCAACCACTTTTAGAACACTACATTCAAAAAAGAATTTTAACTCTGACCTTTTTCTAACTGACTTAACAGAATGCAATTGGTCCCCACTAAAAAATCTCCCACTTAATGAAGCAGTTGAACACTTTAAGTCCACATTCTTAGCCATCCTGGATCAGAATTAAAACCAAAGCCACACCCTGGCTGACAAACAATACTAGACAAATAATGATCCTCAGAAACAAATCTTGGGCTAAATGGTGAACGACTAAAAACTTAACTGACCGCCAAAACTTCAGAGAGCTTAGAAACAAAACAATAATAGCCATCCTTGCTGACAAAAAAAAATATTACCTACAAACACAACAAACCTACAAAAAGGAACCTAAAAACTTCTGGGCCAGCATTAAAAACCTATTATCCCCAAGCCAGTCTATCACACCTAACCCTCAAGACTCTAACCCTGAGAATCACACACAAATAGCCAACAACTTTAATACATTTTTTACTAATACTATCCAAACTCTTGCTAGCCACCTAGCTCCTGACACCTCTAAGCTACTCTTACCTACTTTAAATCCACCTTCCTTTCACTTACAACCAGTATCTACCTGCTTTATCCTATCACTGATCCAAAAACTAGGACCTAGCACCCCCTCTGCAGATAAACTTCCTGCAGAATTCCTGCAAATTGGAGCCAAAGCAATTGCCTATCCTATTTCAATTCTAATAAATAGATCCATAAATGAAGGAATTTTCCCCTCAACTTGGAAAATATCTCACATCATCCCACTAGACAAAGGGGGTAAATCTAATGACTATTCTAACTTTCGCCCCATAGCACTTATATCGCCTATAGCTAAAATCATGGAAAAATGTATCCATAAGCAACTCCTTAACCACCTTCTGCAAAACAGCCTACTTGCTAACTGCCAACATGGATTCAGACCCTCCCACAGTACTACCTCAGCACTTCTCTCCTTTACCATCTCCATCAACTATAACCGCAACAACAATAACCTTTCATCTTCAGTCTTTATTGACTTATCTAAAGCCTTCGACATGGTTAACCACAAACTTCTGCTACATATACTTAAATCTCTCTCACTTGATCATCTTTCCCTAACCTGGTTCACATCTTACCTTGAAAATTGTCAACAAGCAGTTCTTTGGAAAAATTCATTATCTAATCTCCTTCCTATCTCTTTAGGTGTACCTCAAGGTTCTATCCTAGGCCCCCTTCTATTTTCTATCTTTATTAATGACCTCCAGTTAGCTATCCCAAATACTACCTGCATACAATATGCAGACGATTCTACTATAATCTGCTTGGCTAAATCTCAAACTGAACTCCAAATACTCACACAACAAACCTTTACCACTGTCGAGCAATGGTTCTCTGACCGCTGCCTACTCCTTAACCCCAAGAAAACCAAATTGCTCTTGTTCTCACCTTCCCGTAAATCAACCCCACTAGACTTCACTCTTACTTCTGGTGATAATACTCTTATTTCTCAAGATTCCACTACAAAACTTCTGGGAATTGCTATTGACAACAATCTTAGCTTTGACTCTCACATCAATACGACAATAAAACTAGTGAATAAAAAATAGGATCCCTTTATAGAATCAAACCCTTCCTTACACCTGAAACAAGAACCACACTAGCCAGATCTCACCTTATCTCTTCTCTTCTATATGCTTGCCCATATACACAAATCTTTCAAAAAACAACCTTAAGAAACTCTCAACATCCTACCACAACATTGCTAGATTTGCTACAGGTTCCCCATTTAGAACTCACCACTGCCTGAACTTAAAACAACTAGGCTGGCTAGAACTTCCTAACCAACTTCTACTTCAATAATTCTTAATAACTCATAAGATCCTATATCATCCAACTAAAACACCTATAATCTCCAATCTCATCTCACTTTATACTAATTTGAAACAACTACGTTCTTCCAATAAATTACTTATAAAAATTACCAAACCCAATAACTCTTCAGGCGACTGTCTCTTTTCCAACTCTGTTGGAAAGAAGTGGAACAAACTTCCCTCTGATATCCTAACACTGTCTTATCTCCCACTTTTTAAAAGACAACTGAAACTTCACCTAAATAAATACTGGCTTTGCTCCTGCAATAAACCTGACTAATTCTGTGTCCTCTTCTCTATCTTCTTATGCTCCTTATACCTATGATATGATTGCCCTATTATAGGATCCTCTGAGAAATAGCTTATCTGTTACATACTGGAAAAAAATGTTATTCTGAACATCTCTCTACGTTACTTTTAGTTAATGCTCTGATTATACTGTACTCCTTTTGCTCTGATTATAATGTTTATTTCCTGTACTAACTACCTCTCCACTTAATATTGTATTGTATACCTCTGTTTACTGGAGCTTTTCTCCCTGGGCCTCTACTGAAAATGGACATATATCCAGCTAGACTAGCCCAGTCAACAAATGTAAAATAAATAAATAAATAAAAAATAAATTTAACTAGTTAACTTTGAATAAGGCCATTGAGATTTTTCAGATATATGAACTCACAGAAAAGCACACAAATATACTTACAAATGAGAATGGCTCTAGGAGGCACGGTGATAAAGCTCATGTTGATACTATTCAGCATGTGGTTAAAAGAAATAGGCCCAAACAATTGCAGCAACAGTAGCCCCTGCAGCATTCATTGGTAAACCCCAGAGCTTTCCAGAAAATTCCAGAGTTTACACAGTCTCAGTGAAGCATAAGAGTGGATCAGCAAACTCAAAGCATGGGTCCCAACCCAGTTTCATTGCCTACTGTCATAACTGTGGTGGAAGTCATGAATCTAAAAGGGAAAAATGTTTAGATTTTGGTCAGCAATGTCAGAAATGCAATAAATAGAATCATTTAAAAAGGTTTTGTAAATCAAAAGACCCACATTCTTTTATTAAGAGGCAACATTTTAGGAAATGAGTTGATCAATTAGAGAGCTGCAGCCCTACTCTTTATGTTGATAGTGTGTCAGTGCTTCATGAAATAGTTAATGCAGTAGATTTAAGGGCAAAGAATGCCTTTTTTGCTCTCTTTCACAATTACTCTTTTAAATTTTCTTTTCCTCTGTTTTACCCTTTTCCCAATTGAATTTTATTTCCTTTTACTACTTGCCAACTTACCTATTCTTCTTCATTTGTATCCAATACCTGTTCTTCCCCTTCTCTTTCACTGAGTTTTGATTCCATTATAATTTCTTTATTTATTTCTTATTCCTTTTCTGTTTACTTCTTTTTCTGCAATTTCTTCACTTTCTTCACACTCAACCCATGCATGCCCTGCTTTTCCACACTTTTTACATTTCATATCACATTTTTGCTGCATGCCCTGTTTTGCCAGAAATAAAAAAAATGTCATTTGTAATTTTCACTAATCAAATGATTACATTTTCTACAAAAAAAAAAAAAAAACAAACAAAAAAACAAACAAACATGTTTTAGGTTGCTTCTATACTTAAATACTCTGTTACCATTCACATTAATCAGAAGGGGGATATTCACAACATTATTGCATTCTGTTTTCAAAATAATCCCACATTCCCAACCCACAGTCCATAAACCTCTTCCATCATATACATTTGTTGTGTCCATCACGTCTTTACATATTGACTATACATTTTCTTTCAGTTCATCTTTCTCAACCTCAGTTCTAAATTGTATCATGACTCGTTTTTCAGTCTATCTATGAAAAGCTTGTACCATATATTCAGTCCAAGGATAGCAGTTTTTTTTTATTTTCATATTTTGCTAAACAATTTTCCAAATATTGTCCTAATTCAAAAATCATATCATAATATGTCTCTTTGTTGATAAGAATAAATGCTGTTACCTCCTTGGGTACATGTCCAATCCTATTTCTTTCTTACTGCTTATTCTTACTATGAATTTCTTCTTCACTTCTCTTTTCTCCTTCTTTAACTTTTTGCCCATATGACTTTTTTGTACTATCTTCTACAGCCTCCTCTTCCTGTATTTTTTCCATAACTTCTCCCATAAAACCATCACTTCACTCTCTGGTTCCCTCTGATTGATCTTGCCTTTTAGTAAAGCATCCTACATCCCTCCTGACTGGAGGGTTGATGCAACACATTAATGTACCAATAGATAATCTCTGAAGAGATTCTCCTGAAAGATCTCTTCTGAATTCCTTGTTGCAACATTATTCTTTTTAGAAAGCTTCAGCCCTTTCTCTGCACCTGCCTGCCTTTTCTCGACTCTTTCCTCTGATGTGTTGATTTCCATAATATCCTCATTGATAGAGGATTTCCTCTCATTTCACTGCCCCTCACTCCATTCTCTTCATCATCCATCTTCTTCCTGGTTTTACTGATCCACATACATGCCTAGAATTGAAACCAGAAGCGCAACACTGTAGAATCAGCTCCCTTTGCAAAACAAGTGATTGTAAGTGAGTAGGGGAAGTTCCCTGATGCCCTGGGTTATTTTCCGCTTGAAGTATAAATATCACCTCAGATCTTCTCTAAAAAGAGGCTACGATGTTTCAGGCTCCTTGTTGATTTTTTTCATGCAAAAGAGATGTACACCACTGTACTTGTAAAGGTTAGGGGAAGTATATATGATGAGCAGTATCAGAGATGCATTGGAATGTAAGCATAAAGAATAAAGAAAGTGTATGTGATGACAGAGATGCACACCAGTGTACAGGTAAAGGATAGGGGAGAGTGTGTGTGATGACTAATAACAGAGTCACACCAGTGCACACATAAAGCTAGGGCAAGTCTTTGTGGTGAACAATAACAGAGGTGTACATCAATGCACATGTAAAAGGACAGGTGCTGTTTTTGTGGTGAACAATAACAAAGGTGTACACATAAAGGATAGAGTAAATTTATAATAATGAACAATAACAGAGGTATGCAATATCATGTACATAAAGGACAGAGGAAATATATAGGCAATGGGGAGTTATTGGCATAAGGATTATGGTGTTTACCTCACAGACACAGGGTATAGGGTTTGATTCTCACCTTCTTTCCACCAAGAGGCCAGTCACTAGCAGAGTCCAGCAGGGCTCGGCATTGGGCCCACTCCTTTTTTGGAGTTCTCTGAAACTGAAACAAATGCTAAAGGTTTATGGCTGACTACGTTTGCAGATGATAGCAAGCTGGGGATTATAATCAACCCTCCTGCAAACACCAGCATTCTTCAAGAAGGTCTATCTCTGACTAAGAAATGGTACCAAAGCCATGGTCTTAAACTCAAGAAATGCATAATTGTACCCATTGGGAAATAAACCATCCTGGCTAATTACCATGCTGATGCTATACCCCCAAGAGTTGCCCCAGTGGTCAGAGATCTGGGTACACACATAGACAGTAGATTTACCCTCAACCACTATGCAGCCACAGTGGTGAAGAAGCCCTTTTATGTTGCTCAACTTATAAATAAGTGCATAGCATCTATGTCCAAAGAGGTCATTATCCCACTGTACTCTGGCCTTATCAGAACAATCATAGAGTACAATCCTCCATTTGGTATGTACCTGACCAGGAATATGCAGCAACTAGTGACCTTAAAGGTTCTTTACAAAAGAATACAAGGCATAATAAGCATGCCTTATAAAACGTTCCTTAAAGCCCTTTCCCTCTATTCAGTCTCCTATAGATTGCTGAGTGGTGATCTATGCCTGGCTCACAAGGTATCTGCAGTCCTCACACTTAAGAATCGACTACATATTGTTAAGTCAAAGCATTCAGAAATACACAGTCTAGAGACCTGAAGTGTGTCTGTGAATTAAACAGAACATGCTGGAGAGACAGGTATGTGCCCCAGGGATTGCCCTTCCTATGAAATAGACTTCACGTCCATGTGAAGCTGAGTCCGTCTATTACCTAGTTTAAGCACAACCTAGACAAGTGGATGGGGAATAGGAAATTTACACCAGGACTGGCACTCATGCCCCTTATGGACAGAAGTAGCTTATAAATGCCTGGCTCTCAAAGTCCTGTTTGGATGCAGAACATCATTATTCTTTCGAGAAAACTTGGCTAGGCTTAGAAATACCCCCTGGGTCATTAGCCTTGTAACAGTCTATGAATCAATGGATCTTTGAACAGTATCAGAGATGCACTGCAGTGTCCACATAAAGGAAAGAAAAAATACATGGTAACAGACAACAGCCATGCACACCGCAACAATAAGAGGAATCTATGTGTATGTGTATTGACAGAGACTAACAGAGATTTATGGGATAATGTAAGTGTACTAAGACAGACTAATGGAGGTGTACAGCCTAAGGAAAGCAGGACGGTATGGTTAGTCTGATTAACAGTGACAAATGCCTAAACACATTTAGCTGTCATCTAGTAACAAGGGGCACAACTGTCAATGGACACTAAATATATATCTATATCAACACAGAATACAGTTATACCTATTATAAATTGCTAACTGGCTTTAAAATGAGCAAAGTAGGGATCAAAGTTCTTAATTAAAAGTGTTCTCTGTAACACACTGATGCACTCATACACACACATCCTCACACACACACACACACACACACACACACACACACACACACACACACACACACACACACACACACACACACAAATGTACATGCACAGACACGTTCGAGTGCACAAGCACATACATACATACAAGCACACGCATGTAAACGATCACCACACGGACTTGTGGATAATGTTTTTTCCCCTTTTTTACTGTGGTTGGGGCACATTAAGAAAACAAGATTCAATTGTGGGCACTATATACATAGGCAGGGAGTGTGGATATTATACTGCAGAATTCTGTACAAAAGTCAATACATTTCATAGGAAAAAGGTACACAATAGGTAAGACTTTGTACATAGTCTTACTTCACTGTGTAGCACATTAATTTGTGTATGCAATGCACATGCACATAGCCACCCCACCCCCCAATCTTATGCAGTTCATAAAAATTATTCTAGCTACATATGAGCTGGTTCCAGCAGGTTAACTTATGGAACCTCCTTTTCCTTTGTTTGCTGATGTGTTTTTCAGCTGCAACAGCTTGGCATCAGAGTAGCACTGAATTAAATCTACCTCCGGATTCACGAATCCTCCGTGTAACACTTAATAAGTCTTACTCGGAGGCTGCAGTTGAACGGTATGATGTCAGCATGCCATGAATATTCATGAGGGCGCACTGACTGAACCATAAGTCTTACACGGACCGTGTAGGAAAGCAGGGGGTGTGTCCGACTGCCGAGCAGTCTAAATGTCCATGCCCCTGCAAGGTTTGGTGAAATTACACAAGAGCAAGTCTGCTCAAATGTCCTTGCATCCAACACCACACTCCTTGACATTGTAAACCCCCATCACAGTTATAAAAAGTAAAACATTCATTTTATTTTTTTTTAATTCCCGAAATAGCTGCCCATATTTGCACGTGTGTGTGCGGGTGTGCCCATTGCTTAGCTGTAGTTAGCAATTCCGACATGGAAGAGCATAAGAAAGAATGTTTATGCAAATCACACCAAATAGCAATTGCGTAATGGTAGAGCGTTTGCACAAAGAAGAGGCCTTAATGGTTAGAGTCCCCCCACTCCCCTTCTTATTTATGTTTTAAATCAGTATATGGAATAATACCTGACAAATATGAATAAAATATTATTAAAAAGCAGTGAAATGGCCAATGTATCAGTGAACAAAATACATATTTTAAAGGATCCTGATATATAATTGCTTGCAGTTAAGCAGCGCTTTACCCAGCACAATAGAGTTGCCCATAGTTTAATAGTGCTTTATCCAGTGCAATAGAGGTGCCCAAAGTTTAAGAGCACTTTATCCAGCGCAATAGAGTTGCCCAAAGTGTAAGAGCACTTTACCCAGTGCAATAGATTTGCCCAAAGTGTAAGAGTGCTTTACCCAGTGCAATAGAGGTGCCCATAGCAAAATAGCGCTTTAACCAGCGCAATGTGTTTGCTCGGACGTGCACGCCTCGCCAACCAGGGCACCGTGGAGCAACATAGAGCAAAGTTGCTTAAACGCAGCCACACCCCCAAGCCTGTCTGGACAGTATGAAAATAAAATGAATAACAAGGTTCAAACCCAGGACTCTGTGCATCATAATCAAAGTACAGAACCACTAAACCATGACAACTTAGCAGAAACAGCCACTGTTAACATACATATACTTAGTAATGGTAGATAAACCATTACTAAGCAGGTCTGCAGTCAGCCGAGAATTTTAAAAAATGGCCAGTCACAAAAAAGTGTGGGAAATGTGGCATATTTAAGCCCCATAGGCGGGAATACTCACCATAACTGATTGTAGTTCACATCTGCAGTTAGAATCGCTGGTGCTGGAGAGGGTACACTCTTCCGAGCGCAACGTTGGGGCATCGAGGAGTCAAAATACATGGTTTGGCTCGTTGTCCACTGTCATGAGTCAAGACTCCTGCAGGGCCAGTTCCAAGAGATGGAGTACAAGGCAGAGGCTTGGAACCGGTTAGCTCATGACCTCACCAGTGTAACAGGCGTTCCTCGGACTGGTGAGCAGGTCTGTCACCACCATGCATACCTGAAGAGACAGAAGCAGGACCACCTGAACCAATGGATACAGGAGGCCCGTGGGATGCAGGATACCCCACAACTGAGTAGGTAGCCATGGAATGCAGTATGTATGAATTGATAATTGATTCCTTATAACAGATAGGTATGTCTCAATATCCCTTTGTTTACTTTACAGCTGCAGATGACCGTGCTGCAAATCAGCAAGCCTATGCAGATAGGCTGCTAAGGCTGCAATACCAGGCAGGTTAGTGATGATTCTGCATGTATTGTTATTAAAATAGGGGAGAGAACATGAAATAAAGTGTTGTAGTCCAATAATACAGCCATAAAATGGCCTGAATAAGTCCTCTGCATGTACTGTCAGATAAAAAAGTCAGAGAGACAGAAAAAGAGTGTAGTAACCCATTAAGAAAGGTAACATATGTCCGGAATATCTCTGCAGGCACTGTCATATAAAATAAGTGACTGAGCCTGAAAAAGAGTGTTCTAACCTATTAATAAAGGTATAATATGTCTTGAATATGTCTTCCATGTGCACCATTATAACAAATAAAGGAGTGAGGCTGTGGAAAAGTGTGTAATGTCATTAATAAAGGTCTAAAACCCAGAGTGTGTCTGTGTCACTTAGTTTGAAATGTTGTTGTACCCTTGCATTATACAAATAGTACTGTTTTAAAAAGTGCTGGCAACCCAGAGTTGTGCAGTCCCATATACAGTGGGTGATGGAAGTGCTAGTAGCTGTGAAGCATATAGACAGTCCTCAACAGTCAGTTACTGGCTGGCATGCATAAGTAAATCTGTCACATGAGTAGCATGTTAATTTGTTCCCCAGAAATGTGAGTGTGTGTCAAGAAATGCAGAGTTTTGTACAAATAGAAGTGAAAATGTCATGTGAAAACAACCAGATATGTGGATAAAGAAATATAAATGCAATCAAGGAATATGTAGCAGTAACATCTGCATCTTGGACATTAGTAGGTCAGATATAGGTCAGGCATATATTGAACTAGCCAAACCCATTACACAACCTAATGCATGGTGGCAAGTGTAATAATACATGTAGGGGAAATACACTTGCAGTCACTAGGAATCTAGTGTAGACTAAAAGTAATTATAAGATGTTAATCAAGGTTTTTTTTCTACACCCTACTGTATGTGCATAAACCATGCAATTCCACACCTCAATGGATATGTGTAATCTTAAATATTTGGTGGGACATATGTCCTATTGTTCTATAAATATTTGCATTCACGTTGATGAATGTGTCCTGTTCAAACACCACAATCATGGTGGCCTATTGCTACCAAACATCCCTGCATGCTGTTGGAATATCCACTGTCGTTCAATATATGCATGTGTTATGCTTGCTGTTCAACTGTTGGAACATTGGTGTGTTGGGTTAATGGGAATATTACTGCATGCTGTAACAACTAATCTGGAATGCTGTTGTTTATGTTGTAATTAAACACACCTAATCACAGAATGTATGGGAAGGCTGGTCCCAGCGGACCCACCTGTCCCTCCTCAGCTGGCAAGTGCACCTGGCACCAGCAGGTCCGGTGTCCAGCCCAGGCTCCCCTCCTCCATTGGTCCTGTGCCACATTCAGGTGGAAGCACTGCAGAGGATGGGGCTCGTCCCCCCTGTGCAAGCGTGGGTGGAAAAGGGCCACCTGTCACCCTTCGAAGGGTTTGGGCTGTGGTGTGTAGAGAGATCCAGCGTTCAGTCGCTGATCCCCTTTGCCAGCTCAAGGCAAGAGTGGCGTGTCTCATGGGTGAGCCTGCCCGTCCTACGCAGCCCCCAGCACAGCCACCCTCGGAGCTGTGAAGGTGCAGTGGTGACTGCCCATGGGTGGGGATCTCAGTTCCACTGTTACCATCTGTGGGCTCATGGGCTTGCGATTTCCAAACATCCGACCCCGTCAATTGTGTTCACCCACCACATGTGTCATACACCGCCCCTGTATGTGTCTTGTCTGTCTTGTCTGTTTACCTCCCCAACCTACCTCCCCGAACATACCTACTTCCTCTACCTCACTTTCCACTCTCACCTGAAAAAAAAAAAAAAGGGCAATCTGTACCCACAAAAAAATTACGCCTCATACATAGCTGCCCATTTCGCACATATGTCCATTGGACATGTAAACTGATAATTATAATTGGCAGTACAACATGCTTTGTTGTCCTCACCCCTCTCCCAGGAGTGGATGGTTTCAAATTTCAATCCAAATTTATTGCATATGCACAGCTGTTGCTGGTAAAAAAATGGGCAGCTATGGACCTTCCCTACACCCGTCCTGCACAACCCGAGCTTGTTTACCTACTGTCTGTCCCTCTTTGTGCCCCCTTTTTCAGCACCTTCCTATCTCCCCATTTTCTTTAAAAGAAATTAGCACGGGGGTTAGCAGGAGTAAGCACTTTTAAGCAGTGGTAAGCAGGTTTAAGCGAGTGTGTGCTTAGCTAAGCATCGCTGAGTTTCACGCAAACCCGCTTACAACTGCTTAAATGTGTCTTAGTCACTCTATGGAAGGGCCTTGTTCTGCTCAGCAGCAGAAGAAAAGACCTCTACTAGTCTCAAACTCCAGACCATTGACACAATAGACTGCATGAATTACCACTAAGCCACAGCAGATATACAAATAACTTGGTGCTGAAATAAATATATCATGCATTACAATGAGGGAATGTAAATGGAAATTAGGAATGGCATAACACAAATCCTGTTCTGTGGGTCTTTACCAGCAGTTGTTGTGGAATTGCATGACATGACTGTGAAAAGAGAGCCAGCCATCCAAGCAGGGAATAATGTTACAGTAGCACCTTTCAAACACCACACAGTATCAGACCAGGATAAATACTGGCAAAGTTGAATAGGGCAGAGGCCAGACTCCCCAACTGTGACTGCTTTACAGGGATGTCCCTGATTTGTAAACAAATGTTAGCTGTGCCCCACTGAATCACTCTGGAAAGTACTAACTTTAGGCAGACAAGTGTGGAATCACACATAATGAATAATGTCAATAGGTGAGAGTAGACACTGCTTGCACGTCAGAAAAGGTGCAGGTAGACATATGCTCTGATTCCCAATAAAGTCTCAACTGCAATATGTCTGTAATATATTGCAGGTGTATCTCACGTATATGTACCTTTCACTGAGGCCGTTCAAATATATACCTGAGAGTATCTGAGGCCTGGCAGAGGCAGAAACACAAAGGCATATCAGCATTACTGCTGTTACACACTCTGCATATAACTTTGGAAGGAGTTCCACAAGCATGCCCTTATGTAGGAGTACAACACAGAAATATCACAGGATGTAGCCATGTACTGCTAGCAACCAACTGTGACAATGCCAATGTGCCAGTGCTGAAAAGACTGGTGTGGTGCACAGACAAAGTATAATAGGCTAACCTCTAGCTACCATCTGGATATGTCCACAGGTGGGAGCTACACAGACAGACTACTTGCCTTGATAGACTAACAGGTACACAGCAACCCTATATGTTCAGCAAGATAAACCTCACATGATAATAAAAAATGCTCTTTGCAGTTCTGCACCCCTACCCAAAGGTACAACACACCTGTGTATTCAGACAAAAACCAGGGTGTAGGTAGACATACTCAGTACTGAAATATGTCCAGTTGTGTTGACCAGCCTGTGCTAATGTCAACACAAACAAACCACAAACTGTTCAGAAGTGAGTAACGTAATAATTACAGTATAGCAGTTTACAAACACTGCATGTGCCACAGGAATACAGTGCACTAACCACATTTGTATGGCAGTTAAATGTTTAATTCAGAAAGAAAGTACATACTCCCATGTATCCTGTGTTAGCATTTGGAAGGGTGAGTACATGTCTACACTGAGAAGTATGTACTGGAAGCAGCAACCTTCAGGTTTGAGTACAACATGCATATCACTGGCTACAACCCTAACTTCAGATAAGAGACATATACCGACCTTCTGACTGACACAATGGTGTCCAGAGCAAACAAGCATGGGCCCCACCTTGGAAAGCTGAAAGGGCTATGCCTACCTAACCTAACATTTTATGGCAGTGGGCTGCAATCACAGTGAGTAATGCAATCACCACACAGCAGGCTGCATGCAATTACTGAATGATGGGCAGCAACTGGTGCAGAGGCTGTCACATGCACAAGTGCAGATACTTAGAAAAGCAGGCTGTACCTGCTGTCCACACATGCAATAATATCATTACAGGTACAGGGAGATAGAGAGCGAGAGCGAGACACAGACAGTGACACAGATAGCAGAGAGAGAAACAGAGACAGAAACAGAAACAGAGGGAGAAAACCCAAAACAAACAACCAAAAAAAAAAAAATAAAATAAAAAAAAACCCCTACAAAACTGTAACAGACGGAGCAGGGAAATACAAAGGTAAGGTATGTAACTCATATGTATGTGTTGGCATGTAGTAGATGTTCCTGAAGAGTACTTTACACACTGCAAATCATCCATGTGTGGCAGCAGTATGTATCTATCTATATCTGCACATGTACATAGGGCAAGGGACATACTGCAACTATTAGTGAAGGGTGGACAGATATCTGTCGTTGAAGGTTGTTATGTGCATATATCTATGTAGGTCGTAGTGTCTGGCATAGAAAACAGCATGCAGTGCTGATATATGTCATGTGCTGATTAAATGCTGTGGGACTGATTTGTCAGATCTGCTGTGTTACAGCCAGTGAGGCCTACTAAAGCTACATGGGCCGAGGACACCCACATGCATTCTGCACAACACTGTGCAATATAATCACATAACTTTACATCCCACAACTGTCGCATAAGTGATATCCCCACCATGAAAGGTGGACTGTACATGTGCCTATATGTACATTTATGTGTACAGCAATGGATGTGTACATGTATGTGTATAGATATGTATATATATATATATATATATATATATATATATATATATATATATATATATATATAGATAGATATATACACATATACATATAGAGAGAGAGAGAGACATGGGGCCATATGTATGGCAACAGGTGTGTGGTGACCAAGGCATGGACTGTAGACAAGTGTTGATACTGCAGTGCCATTCCTCCTTTCCAAAACACTGTGCCCATTAACTACCACATAGATAGAGATCTACCCAACAGCGAAGGTGTGATAAGGGAACATGGGACACAGGTGGACAATAGCCACCTCTTTGATAAAGACAGTGCCACACTAGACCTGTAATCTGTCTGTGTGGTATGTGTCATGACAACAGGTGTGTCTTCTAGGGAAATATAGGTCAGTGTTCCCCTCTACTCATCACAATGCCCTGTGTGGTATGAACCTCACATGACAACCACAGCAGGTGGAAAGGCCACAGACATACCTCTCAAAGGGTAATACTGGCCACAAACAGATGCCCTATGCATTCTGACTCACAAAACCACATCTAGACTGTATTGCATACCGGCCACACAGAGGTGTCCTCTGCCGGACATACAGAAGTATGTCACACCCATAGCTGGATGACAACCACCATGGCAACATATCACAATCCCTCTGGGATATACGCTCTAGGGCCCTAAACCTCATTAGCTCACTAAACAGCACATGCTAGAGGGATAGGTTCCTGTCTCTGAGATATGCCATACCCTGGAATAGACCACCTAGCAATAGCAAACAAGGCTCCTCATTAGCAGTTGTCATAAATACCCCTGATGATTGTTTGGGAGATTGGTAATACACCCCAGAACCCCCTCTTTGGTTCTGGTTGGCAAGGGCAAGTGAAATCAAAGTTCATGTGTGTCAAAGGCCAGGGTAGCATATGGCTAGGATGCTGTAGGCCCTAGGGCCAATAGCATATTACCTACCTATGACATTATGCACTCACACATGTACTCAATGCAATACCTGCTATGTGAGGTTGAATAAGTGTAATGCTGAATGTGTGCAAGGTCTGTAAAGGTGTGATAGGTTAGTATGAAGTTGTATCTGACATGGTAGTGTCTATCCTAGCTGTGATGCCAGCAAAAGATGTGTATTGTACTGTTAGGCAGACATAGTAGTATGGCATAAAATGTGACGTAGTTCCTTGTTGATGACCGTGGTGTCTCATTGTAGGCTAAAGCAATACATGTATGCTTAGTGAGTGGTACTGCTGGTGAATCCAACTCCCATATGAACTGTAGTACTACCTGAAGTTGTAGGCCTAAGCAGCACAGTATGATGTGTGTTTACATTGCTTGGAAACACTGTCTTGTGTGTTTCCTGTAGTCTGCACAGAGGACAAAACTCAGGCATAAGGGTTTGTAAGTAGTGGCACACAGTACTGTATGGTACACAGGTAATGCTCATCTGTGTTGGCATACAGTGGGCATTGTATGTTTGTCTGATGTGTGTGTAATTATGCCTGTACCATGGCTGCAATCATATGTGTGTTACAGGGTATACGTGTTTATCCAGCAACATATATACTCTGTTACAGCAGTATGCCACCTATAGTGACAACTGTACACATATGTTAGGCAGGACTTTGGCATCAATGATTAGGGTGGTTGACTGGTACTACTGTAACTGTACTTTACATTCATTGCAATGGATGATATCTCTGTTCGTGCATTGGCGTGATATATACCCCTGTGTCGAGGTTGTGCATTGTGTCACAAACAGTGTGCCGGGTACTGTTGTATAGTAGTCTGATATATAGAGTGTGCCAGGCACTGTTAGTCAGTTGTGGCCTGAGAAGCAATAAGTGATATTGAACGTGTGTAACCTCTGACAGACAAATGGATGGTATATATGTCAGTAAAGTGATATATTTGGTTAAAGGTTTAAAGTGTGCCACAGGACTCGCTCACACATATTGTTCATATCTTTTTTAGCCAGATGGCCCACCAACGCAAGGCGTCGTACACAGCAGCAGAGCAAGATGAGATTTTGCAAAGCCTGGTGCAGCAGTACACAATGCTGTTTTCCCAAAGCAGCCATCACCAGCAGGAGCAGACTGCACTGTGGCAGGATCTTGTTCATCGGGTAAATGACATAGGCATGCATAACTGGACATATGAGCAGGTACGCCATCACTGCAGTGATTTAATTAGACATGTCCAGCAGCGTGCGTCTGATATCCAAAGACAACAGCTTGCCACAGGTGGTGGGGCTACCATTCATCCCCCCTCACCAGAGTGGAGGAGCTGCTCCTAAGCGTGGTGGCTCCTGGACAACAGCAGCAACAACCTCTGACATGTGTTGTCATGGAGGTCGGAGCCACCTAGCATGTTCACATGGAGCGAGCAGGTAATATGCTCTATCTGTAGACTACAGTTAACTGTATTGTTAGATTATGTCTACGTGAGATGTGTACTGTGTGTTTAGCAGTTGTGCTGCCTAGTGTTGTACAATACTGATATTTGAAATATTATCTCTACACCTGTGACTGTTGACTGTTGTTCTACTGTAGTTTAGCATACCCACTGTAGCAATGCCACAGTTGTGGCCACAGATGAACTTTCTCATATTCTCGTAGGTCCCTCTGGTGTGACAGCATGGCAGACGATCCATGCTGGTGAGTGTGGTATAACTGCAATGTTGGTAATGAACTGTGCATGTCATAGGTGAGGTGTAGGCCATGTACATGTAACACACCTATGCATAATGCATGTTGTGCATGTTTGCTGTAAGACATTGCACAGCCCAGTAATGTCAGTAGCTGCCTCAATGACATGCAATACACAGAGCATCAGACACAGTTGTGGCAAGACCGTATTGCACATTGGATAGGCATAGTTGCTACAGCTGTACACAACATAACACGTTTATCATACGCAGTACACAAAAACATGCTACATATGGCATTACTACACACCCACTGTAAGGTCACACTTCAGTATCCCACATGTCATCCAAACACACATGATGTACCTCAGTGGTAGAGGCCTATCATGGGGCTGTGCAACACTCTTCAACACATAACACAGTCATGTTAGGCAATGCTCTCTATTGGACACCTCACACACCCATGCACAACGTTGCTCTGTAATTGTGAACATAGCCACGGCACTGCAGTTTAGGTACAGCATGCTAGGCTGTGGTCTGTCACACATTAGTAGCCGTGAGTGACCACAAGATGCATGATGATGATGGCACATGGTACTACGCCCCATCCAGTTACAGTGACCACAGTACTACACATAGCAATCATTGCTTTGCACCTCAATGTTGTGTGTGTGCAAACATATGCTCCTATACACAATATGCATAGCATGTTGTGTGTGTGCTTACATATGCCAGTAAACACAATATGCACAGCAGTCGCCATCTGTACAAAGTGTGACATATATGTCCTGGAATGCTATTGGGTGTATAGGTCACATGCCACACATTGGGTATGTATGGTGTTTAATGTTGCAGTCATGTAGCATGTCATGTCATGGCTGGCACCAACATATCTGCAATATGTCCCACACTCACCATAACCACTGTACAATAACCATGTTGAGCATTTGGATTCCTTCACGTCTACATGCACCACTCATCCTGTGTGTGTACATAGCATGCATGTGCTACACCTGTGCCCACTATTATCTGCTATGGACATGGACACTGTAATCACACATGGCAATCTATGTGTCACACAGATAACACAAGCAGCCATGGTATGTATACCTGTGAGTGATGGTGCACAGGACATTGCAGAGCTGATAATACATGCACAGCAATGTTGTGTCCATGTACACATTGTGTTCCAGGGTGTAGCCAATCACTGAACAACTACACACATGCATCAAAGCCATGTATAACGTCATTAAATAGGGCCATCTACAATTGCACTGCATGGTCTTGAGTACACATATTCTGCATGCTAACACGTGTGAGGTGACTGTTTGCCTTGTGATACTGTCACCCACCTTCGACTATTGAGTATGTGTTGGATTGCTGGTCTGTGTGTGTGTATGTGCTGTAGTGAGGAGTGTATTTGTTTGCATGTGTGCATGAGTGCATGTGTTAATGTGTTCATGTGTGCATGTGTTCATGTGTGCATGAGTTCATGTCTGCATGTGTTCATGTGTTCATGTGTGCATGTGTTCATGTGTTCTTGTGTTCATGTGTTAATGTGTGCATGTGTTCATGTGTTCATGTGTGAATGTGTGCATGTGTGCATGTGTGCTAACATCATGTACAGATTGTAAAGTGTGTTTCCTGTCTTCCTCTCACAGGTGCTGGGTTTGGGGTGGCTGAAAGCAGCAGGGAACCTGAAGTCACTGCCACTAATAGTGGAGATGATGAGACATGTATTCTGGCACAGGAAGGTTTGACAGGGTCTGTCGTTGGTCCGTCAATTGACAGTACACAGCGTTCAACCCCATCTGTGCGCACACTCATACTGCCAATGCATCCCTCATCACCAATGGCCTTAGCCAAGGGACAGTATACAGTTGGCATTGACCAGGAGAGTGTGGTACCCATGGCACTTGCATCCCCTCACAGCAGCCATAGCCAGATTCCTGGAGCAGTACCACATAGGCAGATGTCCAGGGGTTCTCGGGGGAGCACCACTGGTTGTATTGCCCCTGGCAGATGTGCCCCCAGAGGTATTACAACCTCCAGTATGTTCTGGGCTGTAATTCAGGCACAGGCACATATGGAACGGTACACCAGACAGGGACTAAGGGCGCAGAGTGCCCATTACACCGCTATCAATGACAGCATCAGTGACCTTGCCGGTGCCATCCAGAATTACACCGAGGTCATCGATAGACATTGTGGGGAGACATTATATGCCCTCCACAATGTGTTTTCCATGAGCCAGGACCATGCGGGATGGTTGAGACATCGACGTGGATGCATGCCAGCAACAGCAACAGCTGGCAGTCATTGCGGATGGCACACAGATCACAACTGCTCCTGTAGTGGCAGTACCAGCCCCAGCAATGCTGGGGCTGGCCTGTCTATTGACCATCCTAGTAGACCATGTACACATGGCTCTGGCCAGTCCCAGCAGGGACATGGGTCCAGTCATCATACCTCTGTCCCTAATGATAGTACCCAGTCAGGGTTGGTACCCGATACTGCCCTTAGCACCCCTGCCAGGCACAGGTACCATGTCCATGCCCAGAGACAGTGATCTGTACAGCCTAGCAGGTACAGTCTGTGGCTGTCCCACAACCTCCCGTATATGGCAGCCACATGGTGGAGCTGTGTGCATGCAGACACACACACATTAACCAAACAACTAGGGCTCACACATACACACACACATTACATCAACATTGGCCCATGCTGTACTGTTGTCCCTCACACACACACACACACACACACACACACACACACACACACACACACACACACACACACACACACAGAGACATGTCGATTGGATGGGTCAATGTCGGGCTCTGGCAAACCAACAACACACACTGTGCATATGATGACACCTGTGCCACCTCCTGTCATCTGTAGCATTGATAGAGGAACAGGCTAACATGGTTCTGATGCACAGGGTGACATTATAGCAGTGTAGCAATATTAGCAAGTTGTCAACAGGAAAGTGTAAATATATCCTTGTTGGTATATCTGAGCAGGCATTATGAATCACAGCTCTGATTGTCAATGTAGCATTGTTTACACCAGTGTTAGGTCTGAGTATGTATTGTCCACCCATGTGTCACTTGGCTGAAGTGTACAGTGTTGCCAGCATGTGTTAGTGAGTGGACAGTACGTGTGTGGTGTGTGCATTACAGATTAGCAGGTGTACATCTGTGAACATGGTGGGTGCGCACTGTCTGCATGTATGTGCATAGTGGACACATGGGACGTGTGACATACCCTGTTGTACACATTGTTAACATCTCATAGTATCTTTCGATGGCCAGTATGCATTCTACTACAGATATGTACTAACATGGATACACATGTGTGTATGACATGGGTTGACACTATGCTGTGGGTGATACTGTTAATATCTGTCAATAATTTGCAGTCTGGTAGTATACACAACCTCAACAGCATGACTATAACCAATCATTAGATGATGTCCTGATAAATGACACACAGCTGTAGGGAACTCAGTAACAGTTGGATCCTTCCGGTACTATACTATAACAGCAACCAGTGGTATTGACCGCCACCCATTCCTGCGTCCACACCTCTTTGGCATATAGCCCTCTTAGGTACATGCAAACACACTAGGGATATGTCCATCCACTTCTGGAAATGCATGCATTGGCCTACAATGCATTCCCGGGATGGGACGCATATCCTACACAAGGGTATCATACAGACAGATACCTGTTGTCCAATACATGCTGTATAGCAGTAAGCCGACTATGGCATAGTCATCCACATTTACTATACATACTATCCTGACAGTACCACATAGGTGGTAGCCCTCAACATGTATGTTGGGTACCAATGTGTACATACAGCCAAGTGTTATGTCATCTGTCCCTTGGTATCCACATATCCATAGGTATTGTAGAGTCCCTCGGTGTGTCACATAAGACATTAGGGGCCTGAATGCATATCCACAGGGCTGTTGTACACCTATAATGACTGTCCATTACTGCCAGTCATTGTTGTGTATGAACATGTCTGACATATACCCCAGGCATGTACCCTCACTCACAGTACTCTATAGGAACTGTCATGGGTGTGTGTGGCACAGATTACCTTGGACACAGATCACTACAGTGGCCGGGCTTGTCACATACATACATATGTGATCTACGATCTGAGAAGCAGCGGCACAATCTGTCAAAGGAAACAAATGTATTCATGTAGTATGCAGGCTTCACACCTATGTACTGACTGAGGTCACATGTACACATATTTATTTGCCACGCAGATACCTGATGTGTGCAATGCACATACTGTTTTAATCAAGATATGTCATACCATAGTAAAAGCAAAATCCACACTGTAATAACCAACTGTGTCGCACACACACACCCTCACACACACACTCAGCAATTGCAGGATTCAAACCCCTGCCTAATTATGTTATGATACCAGAGAGATACACATTAACATGGCTTGCTATATGCGTTGCTGGGTGGTTTCTGTTCTCCTGCTATATTTATAGGATGCTGTCATCATCAGACTTTCCAAAGAGGAATGTACCTCTTTTAATGTGTTTTCCCATTCTCCAAAAAGGGCACTCCTCTCAAAGGAAATCACACACATACACCCAAACACACACTGTCAGCATTTGCAGGATTTAAATCCCTACCTAACTATGTTATGATGCAAGAGAGATACACATTAACATGGCATGCTACATACTTTACTGAGGGGCTTCTTTTCTCCTGCTATATTAGTAGGATGTTGTCATCATCAGACTTTCCCAAGAGGAATGTACCTCTTTTAATGTGTTTTCCCAGTCTCCAAAAAGGGCACTCCTCATTTGGATACTAGAGAGATATGCATTAATATGGCATGCTATATGCTTTACTGGATGGTTTCTTTTCTCTTGCTATATTTGTAGGATGCTGACATCATCAGACTGGACATGGTAATGTGTGTACACTTTGTTTTATGCAATTTCAGGAATGAGCCATGTGGGTCGGCAGGTATCAACAGCTTGAACAGAACCCCATAATTCTTACCTTGTGTGATCTATCTGTGGGCACATTGACATTCCTTCATATGTCAACACATATTTATGCACAGATTATTGGTTTTGTGGATATGACATGTGTCTGGGATGTTGATAAAGGGCTATTCAAAGTCTATGTGGGACATGTGTAGCTCTGTTCAGTGATGTATGTCCTGGGTGGCTACCTTGCAAACAGTCTAGCATGTTTGGGAACCATAATCTGCACATGAACGTACCACAGTTAGCAGGGTTGTGTGTTTGTCAGCTTCCAATAGCTCTGTTTATGACTTCAACCATGATGGACTCCATGGCCTTGCAGATCAGACTTCATAGGCTTACTGGACTACACTTCCCATGGTGTGTTGTGCACCAACACTTGTCGGGAGTGCCATATGTTGCTGTAACACATTCAATGGTTCCAGATCCTGTGGAGAGGGTGAGGCTCAACAGACTGTTCAGGTGCAGGGTCTGTTTATTCTGTAGTTCATGCATGACACATATTGGGAAACAATGTAATCCAATTGCTGCTATGCTTTTGGCTTTGGGGGGAGCTGTTCAGCCATTCTACATGTGATATCTCCTGGTATGATGACAGGGACTATTGTCAGTGGGAGGTAGGTATGTCTATATGGGCCTGTCTGACAGTATGTCGGCATTGTCAGTCAGGTACAGTTGGCCCTGACTCAGGACATATATGAGTGTACATTGCTATTTATGACATAGCTAAAGGAGGTGTCATGATTCAGTCTGGACTCCTTCTCAGCTACTCTTTACAAAACACCAACAAACCTGAGCACTAATCCCTGTTATACTATTTTACACACTTAACACCCTACTGATCCTTTGTGATCAGGCTATGGAGTATGTCATCATAATATCCTGGCATGTCCAGGGGTCAGTTTCGTGTGTACTCTCCAGTCCAGCTAGTGAATATTGTGGTTTTGACACAATGTCGCATCTGCCTCATGTACACAGACAACCCTCTCCTCCTCCCAACAAACTTAGATATATGTGAGAGATGCAACAATATTGACATACAGGAGGCTGAGCTCTCTCGACCCATGACTGGCATAGTCTATCAGGTGGTGAAGGTAACCACACACACCACATATCAGTCTCACATAAACCTATAGCGACAGCAATCAAACCACATTATCACACATAAACATACTCGAAGGCTCTACATAAACTCTGCCTAAGCAGCAGAGACCTCCAAAGCAGACACACAAACAACTGCTACCCCACTACAATACCCACATATCACATAGTTCACAATGTCAGTGTGCCACGCAGTCACTGCCCTTCGGGCTAAACAACACACCTAATACACTTGTAATAGGTGACATTTATTGTCAGACACACTGATGTCCCACTCACCAGGCCAAACAAGGGAATAGTCACTTTGAGCTGTCTCTCAGGTGCCAGGATCAGCAACATAACACATGCACTCAGGTCACTCCAAAGCAAGTACAGGACTGGCTCCATCATTGTCCATGCTGGTGCGTACAACCTCAGACGTTCCTCCCTGGACCACATGACATGATACATAGAGGAACTCTCTGATCATGTAGCCCAGGCCAGTATGACCCTGACCTTGTCTAGCATCTTACACTTACCAAGTATGATGTCACAGTATACCAACAAACTAATCACATTTAACAGTTGGCTAACATATTGGTGTCATTCACAGGGGATACAGTGTTTGTCAGCCTGGGGTGACATGCTCGACATGCCACGTAGCTTCCCTATGGACAGCTTGCACCTGTCACCCTTGGACTTTCAAATACTGGCTAAGGCACTTGCTACCACCATACTGCCTTTTTTAAGCAGGGCTCAAAAGACAAACCCACCCCCATAGACATTGCAGAGTACATGACACTGAGGGTAATGCTGCTCAACACCAGATGTGTTACCCTCAAATTGCGCCCACTCAGGAATCTCCTCAGTATGGACAACAGCGATATCTGTGCACTAACAGACACCTGGTTCAGGCTCCCAAATGCACACCAGCACTACCAGGTTATATTTCATGCCATGCTTTCTGACCACAAAACTCGAAATGGCCAACACAAATAGGGGGAGTATCCATATACATCACAGATACACATACCTCCGGGTTGGTAGCACTGAACAAAGCATCACAGACCATACATATGCATCTAACATTGTGCAAATCTGCCTTTTGGTTTGTTGCCTGCTACAGACCACCCTCCCAAACTCAGGAACCACACTTGGCTTTCCTGGGAACACTGAACAATATGAAGGTCTCCCCAAAAAATATTATATTGAGTGACTTCAAATACCCACACATTGGCTGGGGATAGCACGCAGGCCCTAACACCCTCGCCCAACAGTTGCTACTATTTGTAAACTCATATGCTATGGCACAACCGGTCACCACACCCACAAGAGGGGACAACATATTGGACATGATCATCACCAACATGGGGACTCTATGTTCCACACTTGAGATATACCCCTCATTGGTAAGGTCAGAACATACATTTATCTCACTGTACATCCATATTCCGTCCCCACACCCATCCTTGGTAATCTTGGTGAACTTCTCAAAAGCAAACGTCACACTTCTCCAAACGAATGTGGTATCCTTCAGAGACCCTGGGACAGTGTTAAGTATGGCTCAGACTGCTGAATCCTTTATATACACATTCTATGAACACCTAGTGGACTGCATGGATCGTGCTAGCCCAGATAACAACTGGACTCACTCCTCCAATGGTAGGGGACCTGTCTGGTAGACCCCAGCCATTAAAAAGGTATACAACAAAAGGAGGATGCTACTACATGATAGAGCACAATCCCAGACAGAGAAGGCATCTGTGATCTGTACTAGCAGACAGCTACAATCACTCATGTATTTATGTCAGGCCCGCTTCTAATGGACAATTGTACCAGACACGTAGGACACTCAAAAGGCCTTCTTCAGTTAATTCAGGTACCTGGGTGGACACTCACTGATATGCTGTGAGTTACTGCATACTGACTAAATATACCCTGAAACAACAGACATTGCCAACATCCTGGAAAACAGGTTCAGTGCAGATGTCTCCCCCCATCCCCCCTAAGGAGCTACTGTCTTACCCAACAGAGTGTAACCTCCCTGACATCACAAACAGCTGAGTGCTGCCCTCCCCACAGCGGACAGCACAGCATCAATGGGACCAGACGGTGTCCCGGCCTGCATCTTACACAGGCTTCATGACAGACGTAACCCTCACATTACGTCACTGTTCAATATCAGAGTTACTGCAGGATATGTACCCACGGAATGGCGTACAGCGATAGTGGTCACGCTCCACAGAGTTGCTGCCACAATGGACCACAGACAATATTGGCCTATAAGGCTAACTAGCCTGTTCTGCAAAGCTATGCAGTGCATTGTAATGGGACTCATGCACATAGACATTGGGAACCTATAGAAACTGGGTCCTACACATTTCAGCATTGTTGTGGGCAGATCTTGCCTCTTGGACCTGTTTGCATTCTTTAAACAGTTACCAGGTCCATTGGTGTAGGGACGGTTGTCCACACAGCCTGCCTGGACCTTGCACAACCCTTCAACACAATACCCCACTTGACCATTATGCATAGGCTCACCGGCGTCGATATCGACACATATCTCACACGATGGATTGCTACCTGGATCAGGGATAGCACCCACATGCTCAGTATTGCAGGTGCCATCTCTGACTATACACCAGTTACACATGGCATCCCACAAGGCTCAGTCCTGAGACCTCTCTTGTTCAGTATATAATTGTGTGACATACAGGCTAACACAGGAGGAATATGGCTGACAATGTTCGCAGATGACTGCAAACTGGGTGCCACAATCAACTCTTCAGCTGGCACATGCATACTCAAACAGGGTCTCACAGAGATAGGATGATTGGTGCCTGAGCCATGGCCTACAGCTAAATGCCATTAGTTACATAGTCATCCCCTTTGGGAATAACAACATGCCTACACATTATCACATAGGTGGTTATCCATTACATACGGTAGCATTTGTTAGGGGTTTGGGGACATGACTTGTTCATACTCTCGCCTTTGACAATCACGTTGCCAAAGTGGTTAGACAGAACTTCTATATAGCGCACCTTATCCCATATGGTTTCACATGTTGATCAAGTGAGGTCATTTTGCCCCTATACTCATCACGACCATGCTTGGTTACAATGTCACATTTGGGATGTACCTCACCCGACACCTGCAGCAACTGTAATGGCCACAAATGTTCCTCAACAAGCAGATGTAGGGACTCACACGGATGCCCTGCACAGTTCAGATACAGTAACTCCAGCTCTACTCAGTCGCTTACCACCTGCTTGGATGTGTTGTGTGCCTGTAGTTTAAGGAAATATCTGACCCAGAATTAATGGACATGCTCCACCTCAGGATATCTGACTCCCTTGGAGCTACACACTCCAGGGACATATACCTCAGCACAGATGTTAATAGGACATGCTGGAGGGACAGATTCTTATCCCAGAGGCTCCACTCACTTCGTGTTGTAATCCCGGTTTTGCATGGGCAGAGCCACCCACTGACCACATACAGGAGACATCTTGACAAGTGGATGGGTGATCATATGTTTACCCATGGGATATCTTCTGGGTCCCTGCTAGACAGAGGCACAATACACTAAACGTAAATGGCTATCTTGTGTGACCTACTATTCACAGGCACAGTGTTCTATTTTGACAGGGTTGCGAAAGCCAAACACACTTTGGCTAGGCTTGTACATGCCCTAGGGCAGATAGCCTAGTATCAACCTCTGAACCTATGATAATGTTCAGGATGCACAATGTTTATTGCTGATACTGTTTGCAGGTATTATCGTCTTTGCTTTCCCACTTTCTATGAACAACTTAGGTATCTGCAGAACATATTTGATTATGACAGGGTTCCACTATATTATATATGTGTCTGTTGTCATATAACTGTGTGCACAGGGCAGATTGCTGGATAGTGAGAGGTTCCTGGGTTAACACATGCAACTGCCTGATATGTGTGGCCCACTGCTGTACTCCAACATGGCCTAAGTGTGTGAGCATGCCCAGTTCAGACTGTCAGCGTTCTGTTGCCTGACATTTGTCTCATTTATTCAAGTGTGTGAGCATGCACAGTGTGACCTTTCAGTGTGTTGCTGTCTGAGGTCCACGACATTTGTTGATGTATGTGTACATGTCCAATATTAACATTTCTACTGTGTGTGTTGAAAGTCAGGTTCTATTCTTACTGCGGGACTCACCTTGGTGTTATAACTCAACAGGGATTATGCTGTGTCTTCAGGGTTTCCATGGAATACTTTGATTAGACTTATCAACATTTCTTCATACAGACTGAGCACTGCAATAGTGTCATGGTTTAGTGGCTCAGTACTATGACTATAGTGCACCGTATCCTGGGTTCGAGGTCCATCACTGCTTTATATTTTCATACTGAGCAGACCAGACTGCTTAAGGGCCAGTAGAGCAAATATGAGCATGTTGGCTTTTGTTCAGCTATGCCCTACTTAGGTTGATAGGTTCATACTAGGCTATCTGCCCTAAGGCATTTACAAGCCTAGCCAGAGTGTGTTTGGCTTTCACCACCCTCTGAACTGATTTTACTGTGCCCTTTTTAAGGTTAGTTTACTGTACCTCTGTCTAGTAGTGACACCGAAGTAATCCCCGGGGTAAACCTATGATCTCCCATCCACTCGTCAAGATTCCTCTTGAAGAGTCAGTGAGGGGCTCTGCCTAACATGGGCTGGGATTCTATTCCAGAGTGAAGGGAGCCTCTGGGTTATGAATCTGTCCCTCCAGCATGTCCTATTTATTTCTGTGCTGAGGTTCAAGTCCCTCAAGCATGTAGCTCTAAGGGATTTGGATTTTCTGAGGTGGAGCATGCTCATTAATTCCGGGTTGGACATGGCTTTATACGTCAGGCATAGATCGCCTCTAAGTAGGCGATATGCAACTGAGTAGAGCTGGAGTTTCTTTAACCGAGCAGCATATGGCATCTGTTTGAGTCCCATGATCCTCTTTGTGAGGTACTTTTGGGGTCTTTCTAGTTGCTGCAGGTGTCAAGGAATAACAACATGCCCACACATTACCACATAGGTGGTTATCCATTACATACGGTAGTAGTTGTTATGGGTTTGGGGACACGACTTGTTCATACTCTCGCCTTTGACAATCACGTTGCCAAAGTGGTTAGACAGAACTTCTATATAGCCCACCTTATCCCATATGGTTTCACATGTTGATCAAGTGAGGTCATTGTGCCCCTATACTCATCACGACCATACTTGGTTACAATGCCACATTTGGGATGTACCTTACCCGACACCTGCATCAACTGTAATGGCCACACGTGTTCCTCAACAAGCAGATGTAGGGACTCACACGGATGCCCTGCACAGTTCAGATACAGTAACTCCAGCTCTACTCAGTCACTTACCACCTACTTGGATGTGTTCTGTGCCTATAGTTTAAGGAAATATCCGACCCAGAATTAATGGACATGCTCCATCTCAGTATATCTGACTCCCTTGGAGCTACACACTCCAGGGACATATACCTCAGCACAGATGTTAATAGGACATGCTGGAGGGACAGATTCTTATCCCAGAGGCTCCACTCACTTCGGATTGTAATCCCGGTTTTGCATGGGCAGAGCCACCCACTGACCACATACAGGAGGCATCTTGACAAGTGGATGGGTGATCGTATGTTTACACATGGGATCTCTTCTGGGTTCCTGCTAGACAGAGGCACAATACACTAAACGTAAATGGGCTATCTTGTGTGACCTACTATTCACAGGCACAGTGTTCTACTTTGACAGGGTTGTGAAAGCCAAACACACTCTGGCTAGGCTTGTACATGCCCTAGGGCAGATAGCCTAGTATCAACCTCTGAACCTATGATAATGTTCAGGATGCACAATGTTTATTGCTGATACTGTTTGCAGGTTTTATCGTCTTTGCTTTCCCACTTTCTATGAACAACTTGGGTAACTGCAGAACATATTTGATTATGACAGGGTTCCACTATATTATATATGTGTCTGTTGTCATATAACTGTGTGCACAGGGCAGATTGCTGGATAGTGAGAGGTTCCTGGGTTAACACATGCAACTGCCTGATATGTGTGGCCCACTGCTCTACACCGACATGGCCTAAGTGTGTGAGCATGCCCAGTTCAGACTCTCAGTGTTCTGTTGCCTGACATTTATCTCATTTATTCAAGTGTGAGCATGCCCAGTGTGACCTTTCAGTATGTTGCTGTCTGAGGTCCACGACATTTGTTGATATATGTGTACATGTCCAATATTAACATTTCTACTGTGTGTGTTGAAAGTCAGGTTCTATTCTTTCTGCGGGACTCACCTTTGTGTCATAACTCGACAGGGATTATGCTGTGCCTGCAGGGATTCCATGGAATACTTTGCATAGACTTATCAACATTTCTTCATACAGGCTGACCACTGCAATACTGTCATGGTTTAGTGGTTCAGTACTATGACTATAGTGCACCGTATCCTGGGTTCACGCCCCATTACTGCTTTATATTTTCATACTGAGCAGACCAGACTGCTTAAGAGCCAGTAGAGCAAATATGAGCATGTTTGCTTTTGTTCAGCTATGCCCTACTTAGGTTCATAGGTTCATACTAGGCTATCTACCCTAAGGCATTTACAAGCCTAGCCAGAGTGTGTTTGGCTTTCACCACTCTCTGAACTGATTTTACTGTGCCCTTTTTAAGGTTAGTTTACTGTACCTCTGTCTAGTAGTGACACCGAAGTAATCCCCGGGGTAAACCTATGATCTCCCATCCACTCGTCAAGATTCTTCTTGAAGAGAGTCAGTGAGGGGCTCTGCCTAACATGGACTGGGATTCTATTCCAGAGCGAAGGGAGCCTCTGGGTTATGAATCTGTCCCTCCAGCATGTCCTATTTATTTCTGTGCTGAGATTTAAGTCCCTCGAGCATGTAGCTCTAAGGGATTTGGATTTTCTGAGGTGGAGCATGCTCATTAATTCCAGGTTGGACATGGCTTTATACGTCAGGCATAGATCACCTCTAAGTAGGCGGTATGCAACTGAGTAGAGCTGGAGTTTCTTTAACCGAGCAGCATATGGCATCTGAGTCCCATGATCCTCTTTGTGAGGAACTTTTGGGGTCTTTCTAGTTGCTGCTGGTGTTGGGGAATAACAACATGCCCACACATTACCACATAGGTGGTTATCCATCACATACAGTAGTAGTTGTTATGGGTTTGGGGACACGACTTGTTCGCAATCTCGTCTTTGACAATCACGTTGCCAAAATGGTTAGACAGAACTTCTATATAGCCCACCTTATCCCATATGGTTTCACATGTTGATCAAGTGAGGTCATTGTGCCCCTATAATCATCACGACCATGCTTGGTTACAATGCCACATTTGGGATGTACCTTACCCGACACCTGCATCAACTGTAATGGCCACAAATGTTCCTCAAAAAGCAGATGTAGGGACTCACACGGATGCCCTGCACAGTTCAGATACAGTAACTCCAGCTCTACTCAGTCGCTTACCACCTACTTGGATGTGTTGAGTGCCTGTAGTTTAAGGAAATATCCGACCCAGAATTAATGGACATGCTCCACCTCAGGATATCCGACTCCCTTTGAGCTAAACACTCCAGGGACATATACCTCAGCACAGATGTTAATAGGACATGCTGGAGGGACAGATTCTTATCCCAGAGGCTCCACTCACTTCGGATTGTAATCCCAGTTTCGCATGGGCAGAGCCACTTACTGACCACATACAGGAGGCATCTTGACAAGTGGATGGGTGATCATATGTTTACACATGGGATATCTTCTGGATCCCTTCTAGACAGAGGCACAATACACTAAACGTAAATGGGCTATCTTGTGTGACCTACTATTCACAGGCACAGTGTTCTACTTTGACAGGGTTGTGAAAGCCAAACACACTCTGGCTAGGCTTGTACATGCCCTAGGGCAGATAGCCTAGTATCCACCTCTGAACCTATGATAATGTTCAGGATGCACAATGTTTATTGCTGATACTGTTTGCAGGTTTTTTCGTCTTTGCTTATCCACTTTCTATGAACAACTTAGGTATCTGCAGAACATATTTGATTATGACAGGGTTCCACTATATTATATGTGTGTCTGTTGTCATATAACTGTGTGCACAGGGAAGATTGCTGGATAGTGAGAGGTTCCTGGGTTAACACGTGCAACTGCCTGATAAGTGTAGCCCACTGCTGTACTCCGACATGGCCTAAGTGTGTGAGCATGCCCAGTTCAGACTGTCAGTGTTCTGTTGCCTGACATTTGTCTCATTTATTCAAGTGTGTGAGCATGCCCAGTGTGACCTTTCAGTATGTTGCTGTCTGAGGTCCACTACATTTGTTGATGTATGTGTACATGTCCAATATTAACATTTCTACTGTGTGCGTTGAAAGTCAGGTTCTATTCTTACTGCGGGACTCACCTTTGTGTCATAACTCGACAGGGATTATGCTGTGCCTGCAGGGTTCCCATGGATTACTTTGCATAGACTTATCAACATTTCTTCATACAGGCTGACCACTGCAATACTGTCATGGTTTAGTGGTTCAGTACTATGACTATAATGCACCGTATCCTGGGTTCAAAGCCCATCACTGCTTTATATTTTCATACTGAGCAGACCAGACTGCTTAAGGGCCAGTAGAGCAAATATGAGCATGTTGGCTTTTGTTCAGCTATGCCCTACTTAGATTCATATGTTCAAACTAGGCTATCTGCCCTAAGGCATTTACAAGCCTAGCCAGAGTGTGTTTGGCTTTCACTACCCTCTGAACTGATTTTACTGTGCCCTTTTTAAGGTTAGTTTACTGTGCCTCTGTCTAGTAGTGACACCAAAGTAATCCCCGGGGTACACCTACGATCTCCCATCCACTCGTCAAGATTCCTCTTGAAGGGAGACAGTGAGGGGCTCTGCCTAACATGGACTGGGATTCTATTCCAGAGTGAAGGGAGCCTCTGGGTTATGAATCTGTCCCTCCAGCATGTCCTATTTATTTCTGTGCTGAGGTTCAAGTCCCTCGAGCACGTAGCTCTAAGGGATTTGGATTTTCTTAGGTGGAGCATGCTCATTAATTCCAGGTTGGACATGGCTTTATATGTCAGGCATAGATCGCCTCTAAGTAGGCGGTAAGCAACTGAGTAGAGCTGGAGTTTCTTTAACCGAGCAGCATATGGCATCTGTTTTAGTCCCATGATCTTCTTTGAGAGATACTTTTGGGGTCTTTCTGGTTGCTGCAGGTGTCGGGTAAGGTACATCTCAAATGGGGCACTGTATTCAATTATGGGCCTTATGAGGGATGAATAAAGGGGCACAATGACCTCCCTCGATCTAGATGTGAATCCTTTCATGATAAGGTGGGCTATATAGAAGGTCTTTCTAAGCACTTTGGCAATGTAGTTGTCAAAGGAGAGATTACTGTCAACTTGGGTCCCCAGGTCCCTAATTACTTCTTCCGTACTTAATGGATTCCCGCCTATGTGGTAATTTATGGGCACTTTGTTTTTGCCAAAGGGTATGACTATACACTTTTTAGCGTTTAGCTTTAGGCCTTGGCTCTGGCACCAGTTATCTGTCTCTATGAGACCCTTTTGGAGGATGCTTGTGTCAGCTGGAGAGTCAATTATGGCACCTAGTTTGCAGTCATCTGCGAACTTGGTCAGCCACAGTCCTCCCGTTTTAGCCTGAATCTCTGAAATATATATACCGAACAAGAGAGGTCCCAGGACTGAGCCTTGTGAGACGCCACTTGTAACAGGTTTAGAGTCTGACATGGCTCCAGAAATTCTGACTATGTGAGTTTTGTCCTTGAGCCAGTTTTCAACCCATCTTATGACATATGGGTTATATTTCAGCTGGAGAGCTTATCTATGATGCCCGAGTGGGGTATTGTGTCGAAGGCTTTTCCGAGGTCCAGGTAGGCTGTGTGGACTACCTTCCCCTCATCAATGGCCTTGGTGACTGTTTCAAAGAAATTGACCAGGATTAAGAGGCAGGATCTGCTCTTAACAAAGCCGAATTGGGTAGGATCCAGTGTCTGTAGGTCCCCAATGTCTTTGTTTATGAGTTCCATGATTATCCTTTCCATAGCTTTGCAGACCAGGCAAGTCAGGCTTATGGAGCGATAGTTTCCAGGGTCCGTAGAGGCACCACCTTTGTGGAGTGGGACCACTGTTGCTGTATGCCATTCTTTGGGTACATATCCTGTAGTAAGGCTGAGATTGAACAGCAGCTTTATGTGGGGGTTTAGCTCTTCTTGGAGTTCATGTAGGACACAGCCTGGGACACAGTCTGGCCCCATTGATGCTGTGTTTTTTGCTTTGGAGTGGGCGGCTCTCACCTGAGCATCTGAGATGTCAGGGAGGCAGCACTCTGCTGGGATAGATATTTGCTCTTTAGGGGTGAAGGGGGGAGTTTGCACTGAACTTGTCTGCCAGGGTGTTGGCAATGTCTGTGGGTTCAGTGTATTTTTTGTCATTTTGGACCAACTCTGAGCATATCTGGGAATTGCCACACAGGTTCCTAACATAACTAGAGAAGGCCTTGTGATGATCTTTAGTGTCCTGTGCAATTTTTCTCTCGAAGCTGGCCTTGGATGATTTTATGAGGGATCGTAGTTTTTTGCTAGTACTGACCAGAGATGCCTTCCCTTTTAGGGATTTTGCTCTATCATGTTGTAGCTTCCTCCTTCGGTTGTACAGCTCATTTATGGCTGGGGTCCACCAGGCAGGATGCCTGCCTTTGGAAGACTGGGTCTTAGTTTTGTTTGGGATAGCATGATCGATGCATTCCTGATGGTGTCCATAGAATGCGTTTATAAAGGATTCTGCAGTTTGAGCCATAGTTTCCACTAGCCCGGGGGCCTTGAAGAATTCCACCTCGGTTTTGAGAGTGTGAAGTTAGCTTTTGAGAAGTTTTTCACTGTGGTTTTCTGGGCTGTGGGTGGGATCGGGATGTGGATATCCAGTGAGATTAATTTATGATCCGATCTTACCAATGAGGGGAATACCTCTGGTATGGAGCATAGAGTCCCCATGTTGGTGATGACCAGGTCCAGTATGTTACCCCCTCTAGTGGGGGTGGTGACTAGTTGTAACATAGCATTTGAGTTTATAAATTCTAGGAACCTTTGGGCTAGGGTGTTGGAGCTTGAGTAATGCTCCCAGTCAATGTTTGGGTAGTTGAAGTCACCCAATATAATGGTGTTTGGAGAGACCTTCATATACTTAGACCCAGCTTGTCCAACATTGCTCAATATTAACCAACATTGCTGGACGTTGGCCAATATTACTCAACATTGACCACAGTTGTGCTAGTTGGTGTGTGCGAATTTCTTTACATATACTACATGGTGGTAAATGCTGTTTATCACTGCATTATATTGCTTAACACATGGCACTCATGCCTCAGGTGGTGTTGCAGGGCTGGCTATGTCGGATGCACATACTACACTCCCTATACATGTTTGAAAGCAGGTAGTGTCAACTTAGGCATCCCTTTTAATATATGTGCGAGTCAGAGAGAGGTATCATTTCCAGAGTTCCTACTGAGCCAGTGTATATGTTATGCGTTGCCTCTTTGCCAAGGCCAAAGCATACTGGGCATGCCTCCTAATGCCTACTGGGGCAGGCTCAGGTTGTTCCTCCTCTGAGTCACGCTCTGCCTGTGATGGCTTTGGCAATGTTGGGGGGCTGTTTGGCCCAGGCCTATGCTGGTCCTGCTGCAGCTTTTTTCACAGAATCATATTATGTAGCATAGCACATACCATGACAATTTGGGTACATGTAGTTGGTGAGTACTGCAAGGCTTCACCAGATGTTTCCAGGCACCAGAACCGTAACTTGAGCAGCCCAAACATACGCTTGATTACATTTCGTGTTTGTGCGTGTGCCTCATTATGGTGTCCCTGTTCAGGTCTGTGCATTTCTGATGGGTGTCATCAGCCATGGATCCAGTGCACAGCCAGCATCTCCCACTAGGTGACCATGTGGGATGTCCCCATTGGCAAATGTCTGGTACAGCTGTGTCAGATGCCAGATATGGGAATCATGGTAGCTTCCAGGGCAGCCAGCACACACATTCAGTATTATGCCCTGGGGATCACACATGACCTGGCAGTTGATGGAGGGGTAGCCCTTGTGGTTGAAGTAGACCCTACCCCGCTCACTGGCTGGTGCTTTGATGCGTATGTGCGTGCAGTCTATTGCACCCACTACCTCAGGGTATTCCGCTATTTGCTGGAAGAGACACATATTGCTGGCCAATACCTCATGGGAATTGGGGAAATATACATGATCACTGACATGTGCTGACATGGTATCCAGGAACTGGTGAAGTACCCTTGATGCTGATGCCTGTGATATCCCCATCATATCAGCAGTTGGCCTCTGGAAGGTATCTGTTGCTAATATTCTTAGGCCAGCACATACCTTGGTTTCCACTAGGATGGGTTCCCCTCTGTTGGTTCTGTGTGTGAGGCATGGCCTGCACAGCTCAACAATTTGTTGCAAGAGGTCTCTGTCCACTCTATAGCGCTCCACTATCTCCAGCTCATGTAGCCCCTGGTAGGTTACCCTGGGCCTGTACACTCTTCTCCGTTTCCTCACTGTGGGTTGTCCAGCAACATTTGCATTATCACCACCCTCAGCATGTTGCATATGTCGCCTTATAACAGCAATGACAGCCCCTAACATTTTTTGTCTCAGTAAAGCTTTTTCAGTTTTCACTTCTATTAGCTTACTGCAGTGTTGCAGTGTCTCTTGAGAGAAACATAATGGACTGTTGTTTGCAGAGTTTTAAGTGCTGGGCTGGGCTAGTGTACTGCCTGTGTAATTGCCTGATTCTGATTGTTTTCACCTGCTAGCTCTGCTAGTACTCCCTGGTAACTTCCTACTATTTGGTGTGCTTCCTTTTTCCTTTCTGTTTCCTCAGGGGGGAGCACCGTGCACACAAGTGCAAACCCGCGCACAGCAGGTAGCAGGAGCACACACATGCTTACACAGACTAAAACTTGCTTATTCTTGTTAAAACGTGTGCACACCGATGCAAACATGCTTACAACTGTTTACAGAGCCTTACATATGCTTACTCTGGCTTACACACGTGCACACACACTTACACTCACACACACTGTCTTACTCGGGTTTACTGGAGCGCACACGCGTGCATGCACGCTCAGCAAGAAACTTTGGTGGTATCCACGGAATACACCTTCAATTTGTTTACTTTACCTAGCCTACCAGTTGACACACCTCTTTCAATGATATGTAAATGTCAGCTGACACATGCCACTCTGCTCCAATGAGCTTCACTTCTTTCATACATACCCCCCTCGTGATGTCACCTATCTTCTACTCTGTTACTCCCCTTATCCTACTCCTACACTCCACTGACTGTGCTCATTTGCTATGTAAACTTGCTATTCACTATCCTAACCCTCATTTGCATAGGATTGCCTACTAATGCTTGGTTACATCTTTTAGACTGAGCTTCCCTTCTTAGCAACTTCTACTCGCTGGCCATGTTGTCTTCAGTCTGCCATTCACTTGCATTGTAAATTCATATCAGCAATAAAATCCACATTTGTGGATCTTAATTATTGATTTTCTGGTTTTTAGGGTGCAGCGCATTTGCGTGGCGCTGAGCTACGCTTAAACCCCGGAGATCGGAATGAAAAAAAAAAGTTATTTTATTTTTATTTTGTATCACTTCACATTGCCAATGGCTGTATTTTTGGCCATTGGCATGCTTCCTCCTGTAAATGCATCCTTTTTTTGGAGCTGTCATGGCTCCGTTTTGCTATTTGCAGAACCGTACTTAGTTGTCAACTGAGTAAATTTCTGCAAATAACACTACTCCTACTCGGACAGGTTCGGGTTTCCTGGATCGCACATTTACCTCATTTGCATAGCTTTCACCTGCAATTGAGGTACTTTGCATATCCAAGCCCTGTCCATGTAGGGCTAGTTTTGAGAGCTCTGTTGCACGCCCCTACCGGCTGTTCCTGGATCGCTCGGCGGACATGTTGGCTGCATGGAGTCTTACTCTACTCTTAGACTCCGTGCAAGCCTTCGTGAATCCAGCCCCTAGACTTTGTACAGTAGAAAAGATACTGGAAAGGAGTCCACTGTGTTGCACAAGAGTCTGCTACCCCAACAAAATGCAGTACCAGCCCTCTGCAATGATGCAATGTGCGATGGTCCTATACAAAACAGGACAACTTCCTGCACAGGATTCCATATTAGCATATCATGTTATTGATACCTGGTATACAGTCATGGCAACTTAATTTGAAACTTGCATAGATGACTCATGCCATGAATGTAAGGCAAGAAACAGCCCTGCTATTTCTCCATGCCCAGAACCATCATGCATTGACTGTAAAAGTATTATGATATTACTCATCTTCAGTACTAACAGTAGTGTAATTCGGCTTTGTAAATCACGCTACTATTATTAAGATGAATGAATATCATGTCCAATCCCTTTAAGTGCCTGCACCCACTGATTATGAACAGCTCAACATCATTTTCTCATCACAAAATTCATCATCCTGTAGGAACTCTAAGTATTCCCAGTCCAGCTAAGAGGTGCAGTCTATCAAAGATGCATATTTTTTCATCTTATCTACCCAGTCCTCTTTTATGTATCTCCTGAATCTTCCCTAATACTCTTCATGTCCTCTCACATTTACTACACACTGGTATGGCACCACTCAGTCAGTGGGTAAATATTTCTGACCCTGGGAGAAATTAGCCTCAAGTGCAAGTAACAGGTAGGTAGGGCTGCAGTCAGTAAGGCACAGCATCCTTTTTATGCATGACCAGGCCCATATATTTGCCCTAGCCATACAAATGCAACAAGCAGTTGTATGCACAATCCCATTATAGTCAACTGACTCCAAGACATCCAGGTTATAGAGACTAGGCTGCTACACTGTGATTTCCTCAGCCTCAACAAGGACACTCTACTATGGCAACTTTACTAAGTTTTCTGTGGATATTTATTATTTAAAAAAAACAATAAAATGTCATAAAGTGCTGCCTGCCACCTCTTCACTAACTTGAATAGGCTCTGACTTTAAATCTGGAAAATGAAAGTGCATGTAATGAACAGCTATTGTCTGCTGTGACCTCAGACAGTTTCTTTCAACATCTTTAGTGTAAAAGTATATAATTTACAGCACAAAGGTTAAGGTATTTCATCTAGCTATTCATTTTAAAAATGTATAATTTGTGAGGTAATGGTCAAATTGTTCTCAAAATACCTGACACAATGGAAGCAGATGTTTCATAGTTCTGTACTTACTTATTTACAGAAAACTTTACAGATATTGTATGCCCTCTAACTACAGCATTTCAAGGCTATACTAGTTTGGCTTCTGGTATATGTATGTAGAGTTGTGTTAGCTTAGAATTTTAACTACCAGCTCATATGATTCTTTCAAATACTGAGGTCTGTCATACACTGCAGAACTCCCAAAACGTAGTAGAAATTTAATTATTTTGTTTATTTATTTAACATTTGTTGACTGGGAAAGTCTAACTATGACATAGTCTATTCCCATGGATGCCGAGGGAGAAATGCTCCAGACATATGTCTTTGGAATCATATGTGCCAATGCACTATTCATAATTTAAAATAAATCCTAAGAAAATCTTAATTGTACAAATACCATCCATAGATTAAAGCTGTAGCAGTGTAGAATTAAACCAAAGATGCTACTGAAAAGAAATGCTTCATTTGGGTTATATGGGGTATATTACAAAACAGCTTGTGCTCATCACAAGACATTGCTCGGAGCTTATGAAAATATCTAACAGGGCTATGACTTTAAAATAATATACACTTCTCTCTGCAGTTTATAAAGATGAGAGCAAATGTAAGCCTTCATGGCTGTGATCACTGGAGCAAGTGTGAACTGACACAGCACACTATTCTAATATTGTGCACCATCAGTCAATCACTGTCCATGGTGTTAAATAATGTGTATTTCTACATGAATTAGGAATGTCCTCATAATTGAGCATATGTCTGTATATGTGCCCATTACTGTCCACAGTAATAAGTAGCATATATTTATGTGTGTGTGTGTGCGTGTGTGTGTGTGTGTGTGTGTGTGTGTGTGTGTGTGTGTGTGTGTGTGTGTGTGTGTGTCTGTGGTCACTAGCTAGCATTCACAGAATGTTAGAGCAGCACTAATTCCAAAGATGCTCACTGTGATATATATCCAAAACTTGAACTTCAACATTGATGATACTTAATCTCCTGAAGGGAACCTAAAGCTTCTGATGGGGTGGCTGCCTTGAGGTCCACTGCTATCCAGGCCCATTGTCTCCTGGACCAGCAGAGGACAGCTGCTGTTGCTGTAGTCCCTTTCAGAACTTCACAGGGTCTAAAGGGACCCCATACTGCCACATGGCTGAGGGGAGGTGCTTCTGCCCACAGACAGCTGAAGGCCAATGATCTCGTAAACCCCTGCACCTCCAGGAGGTTGCTCTTCCATGTTGAATTATGCATGTCCTCAGATCTTCCAAGGAACTATCCCTACAATTTCACCAATACTTGTATCTCTCTCCTTGCCTTCCAGTGCCATCAGTAGACTGGTATTTGTCCAATTGTTCTCCACCATCCATTTTCTGAACTAGTTGACTTGGTTGTTGAGTTATAATAGACAACTTAGCAGATTCTGATTTCTATGGGCACCATCCTGCCATCTATATTACTATAACACCTAACTCTGCTTATCAAATGTGGCCCACTAGGTACTTACATTGTACGAGTGGTTCCATCGCTATACATTTGGTCCAACAAATTGGTCTTCTTACACATTAAAAGTTTGATGATGAGATTGTTTTGGCTCCAAGAGCTGTAATCATTGGGCTTACCAGATAAAAATATGTCTGATGAGCATCAAATATCCTGAGAGAAACTACCAAAGGAAAAACTGTTAGTCCAACTCAGTCAACAGCCCTGCTATGTCCAGAAGGCCCCACAGTCCATGCAAAACACTACTACCCTGGGGCATGACAGGAGTTGCTACCTGGGGCTTATCACCTCCCTCCTGGGAGAGGTACCATCTTCCCTCCAGCATTCCAAGTTGTGTTGGAGTCAATATTCATGTATATGGAGCTTCTCTCCATGTTACTACTTTGAACAATTCTATTAATATGTTTACATGAAGAGATGGAGCTTTTCTTCCCAGGACTCTACTGAAAAAGGGCACTTTTTTTCAGACTGAGTCTGCTGTTAAGCAAAGAAATATGCATACATCTATACGTACATACACGCATACAGAAATAAATTAATAAAATGTAACAAACATGGATAGTGGCAGTATGCTGAAAATATTGTGCAAACGGACACATAAGAAAGCAGAGCAACTGTGGTAACATGCATAGCAGTGCTACATTAGCATACTATAGAAGCAAAGCTGGCTTCTACAGTGCTTAGGTCCAACATGCATGATGTTATTACAAAAGCATTCCACTGTAACTGAAACAGTATACATGGCTACCTGAAGTAATATAGCAAACAGCAACAGCTGGTGGAATAGATTAACAGGTAGGCAGCATAGCATAGCAAAGAAGCCAACTAGACCACCAATGTGGGTGTACACAACAAAGTGGCTACAGTGTTCATCATAGATTAAATGGATGCTGAGGAAAAGGGAGGGTATGCTTTCATCTAGCTATAACACCTGTTTTACTTGTTAAAATAAAACTATAAATGGGGATGATATTGATGATATCACTAGGTGGGATGGATGTAGAAGGGCAGTTATCGGGTCGGGTCAGACAAACATGAACATATTCCCAGACAGGGGGTGGCATATATACAAAAGTCAGTCTAGGCAAAGGATGCTCATAAAGTGATTCAGGTAAAGAACTGTTTGGGGAGAGCTTGTCAATGAACAATGTATTTAAAAAGACAAAAAAAGTCAAATAATTAAAAGGGCATTGAGTGGGCTGCAGGCATGGCTGACTGTTAGGCTAGCCCAAATGGTAAGTACACCCAGCAAGTGCACACCTGGGTGGTAACACCATAAACTTGTTGCTCTCTTGAAGGCCTGATAGCTGGAGTTTGCTGGTTGAGTTTGTGCCAAGTTTACTTAAGAAAATGCTACATGTTACTGATGTGGGCATCCACCTGCCCTTGCATCTCAGCAGCCATCATCCCCTGCATTAACTTTCAGCAGAAGCTAGTTTTGAAGACATCAGCGTACTCCCAGGATCACCACAAACAGACCAGCCATTGTTCTTCTCCTGACAGGCAGAATCAGCCAGCACCAGTACCCTATTTTCGGGTGCACTGGCTAGCAGGGTTTGAAGTAAATGTGACCACATAGCCTCTTCTGTGTTAGGTGGCCTATATGCAGTAGACACATTAGGAAGAAAGTGGTAAGGCATATTTTTGACATGAATACTATTGTAGTTGTTCACTTGAATAGTATGCAACATATACACACATCATTGTTTGAAGAGATGCTCCTGCCTTCTGTGTAGCCAGACATATTCAGGTGAAGCTTCTTAGCATCTGGGAAAGAAAAAAAGGTACTGTTAAACATAGGTTGACAACACTGAACACAGCAGGAGATGTATATCTCTGGCTATATCTCCTGAACCTCTGCCTGTCCTTTCCATATTAAATCATGCTGGCACCACTTCAGGTCATCTTATCAATACCTTACTTTGTTTCCCTACATAGGTAAAGCTGTTGCCATAAGACTGCATTGATGTCAGATCAAAACAGGCAACAACCTTTATAAAGAGTGTATAATAGCATCCTAGATGATGTTTCTGCTGGAAAAATAAGAAAACCTTGCCATCCCTCACACACAGTACTGGATCCCTGCATTTGATAGGAGATGAAGCAGCCATGACTACACATTTGGTCCAAAATCATATGTTGCAGAATGTAATGCTGCACCACATTACAATGCACTTTTGCATGCTTGTTGTTCATGCATAAATGTTGCATATGTCATCTTAACAGTATGTGCACTGCTTACAAACCTAGGTTAGGATAATGCAATGCAAAAAGAAAGCAGATGCAAAGACATCAGTGTTACTATCTATTCTGCTCTGCATTCATTCCATAAAAAAATTTCCATCTTGTCTGGTGTAATCTTGTGCAGGACCACTTTCAACATAGTTGTAGCTAGCTCTTCTGGGTCATGCCCTAATATGGCACCCACTCAACTTTAAGTTGAAGAAGAAAAAAAAAGTCCTTTCTCTTCTTTAAACTGTAACAACCTGTATGCTAAAAATGTGGAAAATGCAGTGGGCGGGATTCACGAAGCCTCTGTGTAAGAGTTATAACTCTTACACGAAGGCTGCAGTTAAACGGAGTGATGTCAGCATGCTTTGCATATTCATGAGAGCATGCTGAATCACACCTAAGGCTAACACGGTCCATGTAAGACAGTAGGGGGCATGTCCGTAGGCCAAGCCCTGTAAGAGGACACGCCCCCAGAAGAGTAAAAGTGCCCAAAGTAAACACCCACGACAGAGTCCACGGAAATGTGAATAAACACAACACAACACATGCCCCCACACACTATGAACAGAAAATATATTAATAAACATGTTATATATTTTTTTTAAATTGTAAAAATGTTTAACCGTGAGTGCGCGTTATGCTTGGCGTGCCCGTAGCGCAGCTACAGTTAGCAGTCAGTGGGAAAGCATATAAGAACTAAATATGCAAAGTAAACCATTAAGCAATAGCGTAGCGGTAGAGATGTTGGCTGAAGAGCAGGCATTCATGGTTCGAGCCCCCACAACACCAATTTCTATTTTTAGCAAAATAAGCACGAAACAAGTCCCTGACAAATATGTACACATAAAACCACATTTTATGTAAAATGTAATGAAATAGCCCATTTATATTGAAGAAATGTGAGGTAATAAAAGAATAAAAAATGCCAGATGTGCCCATAGCTGAGCTACAGTTTAACAGGGTGAGTGCATCTGCCCGTACGTGAGCAGTGGTTTAACTGGTGCAAAATGAGTGCCCGTAGCTGAGCATTGGTTTAACACGCTGAATCTAAGTGCCCCTAGCTCAGCTGAGTGTAATATGCGTGCCGATAGCCAAATGAGACTTAAACCAGCGTACCCCGTTTGCGCGGAGCTGCGCACCGCGCAAACAAGCTAACCGACGGGCAACGTTGAGCAAGCCGTATTAAAACTGCCTTTACACAGACACACCCCTCAGCATGTCTAGACAGTCATGAAAAATAAAAAGTAGTGGCCAGGTTCGAACTCAGGATACTATACACCATAGTCAAGGTACCAAACCGCTAAGCCATGACAGCAGTACCTATAAATGCAATAATAGCTAATATATAGGAATTAATACAAACTGGAGCATGACAATGCAGGTTTACTGAAGTTGATACAATTCCAAAATGTCCAATCACAGATATGTGCAGGAAAAATGGATTATATAAGCCCCATAGGCGGGAATACACAGCATAAACGATTGTAGAACTGAACTGCAGGCAGAATGACAAGAGTAGGAGAGGGTAGTTGCTTTCGAGCACAGAGGTGGGGCATTGAGGAGTCCAGGTACATGGTCTGGCTCCTAGTCCACAATCATGAGGCCCAACTCATGCAAGGTCAGGTCCTCTGGGGAGCATACAGGGCTGAGGCATGGGACCGGTTGGCTCATGATCTCACCAATGCCACAGGAATTCCAAGGACTGGTGAGCAGGTCCGTCACCACCATGCAGACCTGAAGAGATGCAAGCAGGACCAACTGAACCTTTGGATCCAGGAGGCCCGGCAAATGCCCAACGCCCCACTACTGAGTAAGTTACATTTAATTATGTATGTAAGAAATTAAACTAGCTGATATTATGGAGATGTGTATTCCAATAATACTTCATTTATATTACAGCTGCAGGTGTCCGTTCTGTGAACCGCAGAGCCTATGGCGATAAGCTGGTGCGGTTGCACCACCAGGCAGGTCAGTAATCCACTACCAGTAACTGTAAAGAAATATAAAAGTATGACAGTCAGCAAAAGAGTGCAGTGTAGTCACTAAGGAATAAAATGTGGAAGTAACAGTGTGAAAGTGTCTGCAAGTATTGCTTGATTACAAAAGTGTGTTGCAGCCTGTAAGCCAAACAGAAAAATGAAAATGTCTGACATAAATTCTGAAATAAAAATGCCCCACCTGTAAGAAAATAGTACACAACCTGCAGCAGGCTGAAAAGTATAGCTGCAGAAGATGATGAAATCACATGTGTGAAATATATCCCTGTTGAAATACTGAAACATGACAGAAGTGAGACTGCTGGAAAGGATTGTAATAACTACAAGTAAAACATGTCAATAAAGCCTAGAAGTAAGTACCATCCTGAATAGTAAAATGAAAACAAGTGAGAGAGTGTGAGAAAGTGTCATGAATCCAGCAATAGAGTAGTAATAACCCCTGAATAAAGTATACTGCAGTCAAGACAGAATGAAATGCATGTGAGAATCAAAACCAAACAGTGAAATCTGTTCAAAGTGTTGCTGCATCTGGAATGTGTATCCCAAAATCTGGATATGTTGCTCTCAGTCTGCAATACGCAGATAGTATGATTGTCTGATATACCAAACATCCACACTTGTCTACAGTTATATAAAGCAAATGTAGCAGGATGATGTAGCTGAACAAAGCTAGATATGAATGTGTATGAAGAACAATAAAATGTATATTGATGTTGCAGTAACAGTCCTATCACCAAGTTGAAATAGTTATCATATAGGAAACTGTAGTTAGAACAGTAGTGTGTATATATCTGTAGCTATTAGAAATGTACAGCATATGTATTGGTATTTGAAGGTGTTAATATTATTTTCTTCTCCCCACCCTATAACTACATATAACCCATTCCACGTGAAAATGGTATGTGCAATCACAATTAACACCCCCGGACATTTGTCCTGTTGGGTCATATATATTTGCATGTCCGTTGATGCATCTGCCCTGTTCATACATCCAAACCTGATGGTCTGTTGCCATCAATTAACCCTGCATGTTGTTGGGCTGTGTATTGCTGTTCAAACTATGCATGTGTTATGCACGCTGTTCAATGGTGTGAATATCTGGGTGTTTGGTTAATGGGAATACTAATGCATGCTGTTACAACTAATTGTGAATGGTATTATATGTCACTAACCCAAACTGTCATGACATAATGCAAAACATAGGATGACAGGGAAGGCGGGTTCCAGTGGACCCACCTCTCCCATCTCAGCTGGCGAGTGCACCTGGCACTAGTGCCGAGTCTGGGCCCTCCTCCGGTGGCCCTGTGCCACCTGCAGGTGGAAGCACTGCAGGGGATGGGGCTCGCCCCCCCTCTGCAAGTGTGGCTGGAGGAGAACCACCACTCACCCTCCGTAGCGTCCGGACTGTGGTGCGTAGGGAGATTCGGAACTCTGTTCTCAAGCCCTTACGACAGCTTGAGGCACGGTTGGCACAACTTACGGGCATGCCTGTGGCCCGGCCTACACAGCCCCCAGCACAGTCCCGTCCTGGGCAGTGAAGGAACAGTGGCAACTGCCTATGGGTGGGGATATCAGTTCCATTATTGCCATCTGTGGGCTCATGGGCTCTGGATATCCAAACCTCCATCCCCGTCAATTGTGTAACCCCCCCCCCACACGTGTCATACACCGCCCCTGTATGCGTCTTGTTTGTCTTGTCTGTTTACCTACCCAACCTACCTCCTCAGCTGTACCGACTTCCTTCACCTGACATACCACTCTCACCTGAAAAAAAAAAAAGGGGCACTCTGTACCCACAAAAAAATTACGCCCCATACATAGCTGCCCATTCCGCAAATATGTCTACCAGACATGGAAACTATCAATTACAATTGGCTGTACAACAAGTATTACTGTTGTCCTTACACCTCTCTCAGGGGTGGAAGGTATCAAATGTCACACCAAATTACAAACATATGCACAGCTGTTGCTGATGAAGGAATGGGCAGCTATGGGCCTTACCTATACCCTCCTGCAAAACCCAAGCTTGTTTCCCTACTGTCTTACCCTCTTTGTGACCCGTTTTTCACCACTTTCCTGTCTCCCCATTTTCATTTCTTTCAAAGAAAATAGCTCGGGTGTGCGCAAGAGTAAGCACATTTAAGCGGTTGTAAGCGGGTGTGCGCTTGTGTGCGCAGACCTAAACGCCAGTGTGCATGTGTGAGCTCCGCGCAAACGAGCAATAACCCGGTTACAACTGCTTATAAGTGCCTTAGTCACTTTGATTGACAGGTCCTGTAGTCAGTTCAGAAGCAAAATAAAATCCCACTGGCAGTCCCGAGCCCAGGACCTTGGAAACAGTAGTCTGCATGACTTACCACTAAGCCATGACTTGTATACAAGAACATTGTGCTAAAATAAATATATCATGTAATAGTAGGAATGAATGTAAAGGGAATATAGGATGTGTAGTACACAAAGCATGTCATTTAGAATTACTGTCAAAACTAGTGGATTTCCATAATAGTAGTGTGTGAACAGAAACAGCCATGCTAGTTGGTAGCTAGTAGGTAATAATGTCACTATAGCACCTTGCAAGCCACACACATACGCACAGTAGGATAATCACTGCCCATACCCCACAACCTCTTACAGGAACACATCCGGACCAAGTAATAAAATATGTGGAGCAAAGGCCCAAAACCAGGGACACATTACAAATAATGTTACAACAAACGCAGACAGTTCAGAGAGTAACAGGGTCTGCATTTTGTGGGATGTTTGGAAGGGTATGAAGTCTGAAACTTGAATGTTTGTCACTATATTCTGACTTGAGCCCAGAGTGATTTGCCAGAAAAAGCTGTGCATGAGATATTGACCAAAATATGAGGCAGAAATGTTGACAACCTGCAAATATTTGTACACATGAAAGGTCTGACACCGCCATATTTGAATAGTTAAGAGCCTAGACATAGCAACAGTGAATGACTTACAGGGATGCCCCACAGACTCCATGTGAAATGTACAAACAGTAGGCAGAAAGGTGTAACAACACATGCAATGGTAACTATGGAGTCCTGAAAGTATTCACCACTTGCATGGCAGAATAAGTGTAGTAATACATATGTTATGCTAACCCACAGTCACAACTGCAGCATACCAGACAATTTAATGGGTCTACCCCACTGATATGTACCATTCCTTGAGGCAGATAACAGATGAACCTGAGAGTCTCTGGGGCCTGCTCAGCAGCATACTCAAATACCCTAATAGATGTCAAGGCCCACACCATGGCCAGACCACACTGCATGCTGTAACACCCTAGCAGATATAGCAAGCATTCCAAGGTGTGAATGTACATGGAAAATAGGAAAGCTACAGCAGCACACTACAGTCAGGACACCTAGCAGGCATGCAAGTAGTGACTGTAAAGGGCAAATATTGAAGCCTTAGCAACAAAGTGCAAGCAAAAGTGAAAGGAAAGCACACACACACACACATTAACAGTAGTAGTAGTTGTAGGTGTCAGTGTACATACACAGTTAGTACAGGAAACTGGAGAAATGAATGGAGGAATGTTAATCTACAACACAGCTGGAAATATGAGAGAGATACCAACCTTTACACTCACAGAACATTGTCCACAGCATACCAGCATGGTCCCTGCCCTTAAAATCTGAAAGGGCTATGCCTATCTCACATACCTTTTTATAGCACTGTTCTGAAATCACAGTGAGAACTGCAATCAGTACACAACTGGCTGCATGCAATTAGCAAATGCTGGCTAACAATTGGTGCATAGGCCATCACATGGGCATATGCAGATACCTACAAACGTATGCTGTACTCCCAGTCCACACATGCAATACTTTCATTGCACCCTGAGGAGGACGTGAGAGACAGACAGACAGACAGACAGAGAGAGAGACAGAGACAGAGAAAATTGAAATTAAGCAGACACAAACAAAACTGTTCAGCAACAGCCACCTGAAAGCTGACAACTGGGAAGTGGAGCAGCAGGACAGAAAACCAGACGGCAACACAAGCAGCTGTGACAAACACAGGTAATGTAAAGTAATACTATAAAGGTCTACATACTGTGAACCATCCATATGTGTCATTGGTCTGTATCCATATGTATATGAAGATGTGTAAAGGGCAGGGAACATACAGCAACTATCAGTGAAGGCTGTACATACATTTGTATGTGAGAGCATCTATGTGCACATATCAATGTAGGTTGACTGTAGGTTGCAGTGCAATGTACAAAGTAGGTTTCACAGTTATGTATGTTTAGCAGTATGTTAGTGTGTGTATACAGTATGGTAGACAAACATGCTGATATACCTGTCTATCATATGGATATGTATGTATGTCAAAATATGTATGTATGTATGTATATATATATATATATATATATATATATATATATATATATATATATATATATGATATGCATATATGTATACATACATAGAGAGAGATGTAGGAATACATAGACAGATGTAGATAGATAGAATATGTACAAACATATATATGTAATGCACACATACAGATATAGATATATGTAGATACATATACATAGACAGACTGATCTGACTATCTACAGGTATGACTGTATATGATGACCTCAACACACCCTGTCCCATCCCCTCTGTCACTCTCACCCCCTCTGTGTCCCCCCATCTTCACGTCTATAGCAATATATGTACATCAATATATATATGTGTATATGTATACAGATATATATATATATACATATAGATATATCTATATACATATATATATATATATATATATACATATATATATATATATATATATATATATATATATATAGAGAGAGAGAGAGAGAGATGTATATAAATTCTGAGTGAGGCACATGTGTACAGATGTATTGCAACAGGTGCCTGGTGACAAAGGCATGGAGTGAACACCAGTGTCAAAACCGGAGTACCATACCACATTTCAAATCACCTACACCAGTAACCACCAGATATGTGATTGGCTGCCCAGCACTGCATGTGTCAGGGGTGAACAGGGTCATAAATGTGTACAATAGTGGCCCCAATGATATTCACAGTGGCACACTATTCCTGGAATACCTGCACATGGTATGTGTCAGCAGACATAGTGTGTCAGCTATGGACATGTAGGTCGTTGTACCCCTCCACACCACATAATGGATGCCATGGTATGGACCTCACATGACAGCTACAGATATGGAGAAGGACACAGTGACATGTACAACACTGTGACAATGCACTCAAACACATTACCAATGCACAGTGACTGACAACACCACAGAGTACACATATACTACCCACATAGAGGTTACCACTCCTGGATTTACATACGTAAGTCACACCCATGACAGATGTCCAACAACCATAGTAACACCTCACACCATCCACAACCTAAATGACAGCTGTGTGTCGTCCATGCCACTGCAATAGAGAGCACATGTGGAGGTAAAAGTTCCTACCCACAGATAAGACATACCCTGCAATAAACCACACAGTGTTAAGAAGCAAGACTCCCCATGAGTACATGTCACACATACCCCTGCTGAATGTTAGTCAGATAGGTAATATGCCATATGAGTCACCCTGTGTAACTGTGTGACATCAGCAATTACCATCACACCACATGTGTCACAATGGTCAGGGTAGCAGAACAGTATGCTGCAGTAGTCCCAGGGGCAATAGCATATTGTATAGTATTGTATTGTAATGTAATGTATTGTGTTGTATTGTATTGGTATGTTGAGGTGCCTCCTTCGTGGAGTGGAACCACTGCTGCTATGCACCAGTGTACAGGTACATATCCTGTTGTCAGGCTAGTGTTAGATAGCACTTCTATATGTGTGTTTAGCTCCTGTCAGAGTTTATGTAGCATGCAACTGGGATACCATCAGGTCCTAGTCATGTTGTGTATTCTGCTTTCCTGAGGGCAGCTCTCACCTGGACATCTGTGATGACAGGGAGGTTACAGTCAGCTGGGATAACTATGCCTTATATTGGGGGAGAGGGCAGGGTGACACCTGAACTGAACCTGTCTGCCACAATGTTGTCAATATCTGTGGTGTCAGTGAAATATTTGTTGTTGTGTACTAACTATGGGCATAGAGGATGGATTCTGACCAGGTTGCTAACATAACTGAAGAAGGCCTTCTGGTTATCTGTAGTGTCCCTCTTGATTTCCCTCTCAAAGTTGCCCATGGATGTTTGTATGATGGAAAATAGATCCTTACTAGTGCTGCTCAGACATGCCCTCCCTTTATGGAATTATGCTCTGTCTTGCAGTAGCTTCCATCTTCTGTAATACAATCTGTCTATGGCTGGGGTCCACCAGACAGGATGCTGTCCCTTTGTGGAGAGTGTCTTGGTCATATATGGGATTGCATGATCCATGCATTCTCAGAGATGTCTGTACAAAGCAATTGTGTAGGGGTCAGCATTGTGGGTTGTATCTGCCACTGGCCCAGTGGGCTGAAAGGATACCATGTCACTGTTACAAAGTGTAAAGTTTGCATCTGTAATGTTATTCACTATAGTCGTTTGTGCTGGTGGTGGAGGTGGGATATGTATATCCAGGGCAATTAGTGTGTGGTCAGCTCACAGTAGTTGATGATGTAGGCCATACAGTACCTAGATACAAACCCCCAGAGTGAGGAGGTGCTCTTGACCTGAATCAGTGTTCTGACTGCTGGGGTTTGGTAGTATGTCGTATGGAGTGTACCAGGTACTGTTGCACAGTTGCTGGCTGAGCACTGATACCTGACCATTTACATGTGTATCCACCAATAGACAGACAGATGCTATATATGTGAGATATGTTGTAACATAACAGTCGAGTATCATTTGTAGTATGTGTGCCAAATTCTGCTGACATATATTGCTGATATCAGGTTATTTTCTTTTTCAGGTACATGGCTCACCCACGGAATCCCACTTACTCCACAGCTGAGGATGAGGAGATACACCAGAGCCTGGTGCGGGATTATGCAATACTCTTTTCCTGCACCAGCCAGAATCAGCAGGAGAGGGCTGCACTGTGGCAAGACCTGGTCCATCGGGTAAATGACATAGGCACGCATAATAGGACATATGAGCAGGTACGACATCACTGCAGGGATTTAATCAGAAATGTCCGTCAGCGTGCGTCGGATATCCACAGGCAACAGGTCGCCACAGGTGGAGGGGTGGCTACACATCCCCCACTCACCAGACTGGAGGGACTACTCATGAGTGTAGTGGCTCCAGTCCGCCAGCAACAACAACAGCAGCAGACATGCATTATGATGGAGGCTGGAGCCACACAGCAGCAAGACAGTGAATGTGCAGGTAATATGCCATATGTATAGTTGACTGTTGTGTACACTGGTAGTTAATGCTTAATGCATGTGTGAGGTGTGTCCTTGGTTTGTAGCTGTCACCATAGTATTTAATGTGCAAGTGTGATATCCTCAATATTAGCAGCTGACCTGTGAAAGGCAATTATTGTACTACTGACCTGTATCATATTCAGTAACAATGGCACAGTTGTGCCCACTGACATTAGTTTCTTCACATCTGCAGGTCCCTCCGGTGTAACAGCAATGCAGCCTATCCATGCTGGTGAGTGTGTATTAACAATTCCTGTAATAGTCTTGATAGTAATAGTAATATTAGGCTCACTTAGTAGTGCTCTTTGTATGCATGTAGGTGTGTCTGTGTGTTGATATCATGCATACTGAGTACTGTACAATTGTGTGAAACTGTGTGCATGTGTGCATGTGTGCACCTGTGTATGTGTGCACCTGTGCATGTGTGCACCTGTGCATGTGTGCATGTGTGCATGTGTGCATGTGTGCTTGTGTGCATGTGCGTATGTGTGCACCTGTGCACATGTGCATGTGTGCATGTGTGCATGCGTGCATGTGTGCACCTGTGCATGTGTGCATGTGTGCACCTGTGCATGTGCGCATGTGTGCATGTGTGCATGTGTGCATGTGTGCATGTGTGCACCTGTGCATGTGCACATGTGCGCATGTGTGCATGTGTGCACCTGTGCATGGTCGCATGTGCGCATGTGTGCATGTGTGCATGTGCGCATGTGCGCATGTGCACATGTGCGCATGTGCGCATGTGTGCATGTGTGCATGTGTGCATCACTGGTAATGTGTAGACACTGTAAACTGTGTTTCCTGTTTCCCTCCCACAGGTTCTGGTGCTGCTCTGGTGTCATGTAGCAGGGAACTTGAATCAGGTGCCATGAGTACTGATAATGATGACATCTGTGTAATGGCACAGGAAGGTATGCCAGGGTCCGCCATTGGTCAGCCGATTGACAGTACACAGCTGTCGACCCCATCAATACGCACAGTTATCCTGCCAATACACCCTTTGTCACCAATGTCCCTAGTTGATGGACAGCTTACAGTGGGCATTGACCAGGGTAATGTGGTATCTGTGGCACATGCCTCCCAACACAGCAGCCATGGGCATGGCCCAGAGATGGTACCACACAGACAGATGTCCAGGGGTTCTCATGGGAGCATCCGTGGGCATACTGCCCCTATCAGACGTGCCCACAGAGGTCTTACAACCTCAGCTATGTTTCGGGCTGTCATGCATGCACAGTCACGTATGGAACGGTACACCAGACCTGGTCTGAGGGAGCTGACAGCATGTCGCACAGCCATGACTGACAGTATGCGTGAGATTGCGGCTGTCATCCGTGAATTCTCCGATGTTATAGACAGATGTTGTGGGGACATATTAGACCGGTTCCACAACTACATGTCCATGAGCCAGGGCGATGCTGGACGGTTGAGGCGTCGACGTGGCCGTATGCCAGCAACAGCAGCAGCTGGCAGTCGTTGCGGACGACAACAGGGCCGTGGCCGCCCCCGTAGTGCCAGTAGCAGCCTCAGCAATTCTGGGTCTGTGCTGTCATCAGACCGCCCCAGGAGACCACGTGCACGTGGCTCTGGCCAGGCCCGACAGGGATCTGTGTCCAGTCAATGAACACCTGCTTCTGATGACAGTACCCAGTCTGGGTTGGTACCGGATACGGTCCGTAGCACCCCTGCAAGGCACAGGTACCGTGTCCATGGCCAGAGACACTGATCTGTATGACCTGGTAGGTACAGTCTGTGGCTGTCCACAAACACCAGTATATGGCAGCCATGAGGTGGAATTGTGTGCATCCATACACACATGCGAATTGACAACATCTAGGGCTACTACATACACGCACACACTGCATCAACATTGCCCCACCTTCTACTGCTGTCCCTCACCAACACACATACACATACATGTCAATTGATGGTATCGGTGGCTGACTCAGGCATACCAAGTTCACACCCTGTGCATATGATGAAACTGTGCCACCTCCTGCAATCTGTAACAACTGTGCAGGTACAGGTTAACATGTTGCTGATGCACAGGGTGACCACATAGATGTGTAGTAATAGTATCATGTTGTTAACAGTACTGTGTGCTGAATTAATTGTGGGTATATCACAGCATGCCTGATGCAGTAAGTGTGTGATTGTCATGTACTGTTGTCTACACCCATAGTAAGTACCATAGTGTATCATCTGCACATGTTGGCATACTGGTGGTAATGATGTCAACAGAAGGCTACATACATAGGTAGCACAGGGGATAAAGTAATGAATGTAGTAATATGCAATGATGGACATGTAAACTGCAAGTGGCATGTTGCCCACACTGGACTCTGCAATGCGGATGTTTGAGGATGTTGATATGTGTGCAGTACTACAAGACAGGTACAGGACACACAGGAGCACCCTAGCACTGCAAGCTCACATCTCATACCATGCTAGACAGCTGCAACACACAAAACTAACTGTCACAGGAGGGAGAGTCCCCATATATGTCAGGGATACTGTGGTGGCAGGCCAGGTAGCATACATCCTACTAAGTATGGAACCACTGAGTGAAGGCTCAGTGTCTATTTGACATGTGTATTACTGCAGGTATGAGCACATGGGTTTCCATCCAGTTAATTGTACATCCTGACAGTACATGGTCTGTACACTTGTGTGTGCTGAGACTGGACCCTAGCCATCTGACCCATGTATTTCCATGTACATGTGCATAGTGCCTGCATATTTGCAGTGTTACCTACTGGAAGTGGTACAGCTTGTTTGTTGTACAATGGACTACATGCAGCCCTGTTTACTGTAGCTTTGTTTGCATGCATGTTTGCTTGCAATTACCCTGGAATACTGATCCCACCTGCAATGCATAGTTATAGAGCTTCTGTGGACTCCTAGTGCCATCTGCATAGCTTACTATATGTATGTCAATGTCTCACTTGACAGAATGTCACTGTTTGTCCTGTTCACATGTATGTTGCCTGTGACACAGTACATATGACTTACCTGGCATGTGTCCACGTGAGCAGTCATATATGCTACTGCTAACTAATCACAGGCACTACACCTTCACATATTCATCTTCTGTTGAACCACCTGCTTCGCTATGGACGGCCTGCACCTGTCACCCCTGGGCTTTCAGATATTGGCAAAAGCTCTTGCTACCCCCATAGTGCCTATGTTAGGCAAGGCTCAAATGACAAACCCACCTTCATAGGTATCACAAGGGATAAGAAACTAAGAGTAATGCTACCCAATGCCAGAAGTCTAAACCTCAAGATGCATGCACCTGAAACTCTCCTTGGCATGGAGAACATCGATATCTGTGCAGTAACAGATGCCTGGTTCAGGGCTACTGAGAGCAATACCAGCACTACCAGGTTTAACCTCATACCATGCTTTTCAGCCCCAAAACTTGGAATGAACCACAAATGGAGGGGGAGTATTGATATTCATCAAAGATACCCACACCTCCAGGTTGGTGGCAAAGCACCAAGCATCAGAGACTATCCATGTGCAACTAACAATGGGTGAAACTGTCTTCCAGGTTATAGCCTGCTACAGACCACCCTCCCAAACCCAAGAACTGCACTTGGCCATCCTGTGAACAGTGGAAATATGAAGGTCTCTCCAAACACCATTATATTGGGCGACGTCAACTACCCAAACATGGACTTGGAGCATGACTCTAGCGCCAACACCCTAGGCCAAAGATTCCAAGAATATTTGAGCTCAAATGCTATGGAACAACTTGTTAGCTCCCACAAGAAGGGGAAACATACTGGACCTGATCATCACCAACATGGGGACTCTATGCTCTAGACCAGAAGTGTATCCCTCACTGGTAAGATCGGACCATAAACTAATCTCACTGGATATTCACATCCCGACCCCACCCCCTGCCCAGAACACCACAGTGAACAACTTCTCTAAAGCAAATTCGCACTCCTCAAAACTGAGGTGGAAACCTTCAAAGCCCCCGGGCCTGTGGAAACTACAGACCAGACCGCAGATTCCTCTATAAACACATTCTATGAACACCTTCAGGAATGCATGGATCATGTGATCCCGAATAAAACCAAGACCCAATCCTCCAAAGGCAGACGTCCTGTCTGGTGGAGCCCAGCCATAAACAAACTACACAATAGAAGGAGGAAGCTACTAAATGATACAGCAAATTCACAAATAGGGAAGGCATCACTGATCAGTATTAACAAATAACTACAGGCACTGATAACATTGTCTAAGGCCAGCTTCGAGAGAAATTGCACAGGACACTAAGGATAATCACAAGGCTTTCTTTAGTTATGTTAGGAACCTGGGTGGTAATTCCCAGATATGCTCAGAGGTAGTCCAAAATGTCAATAGAAACACCAAGCCCACAGACATTGCCAACATTCTAGCTGACAGGTTCAGTGCAAACTTCTCACCCCCCTCCATACTGAAAGGGCAAATATGTATCCCAGCAGAGTGCTGCCCCCCTGACATCTCAGATGCTCAGGTAAGAGCTGCCCTCTCCAAAGCAATACACACTGCATCAATGGGATGAGACAGTGTCCCGGGCTGTGTCCTACATGACCACCAAGACGTGCTACTACCAAACATAAACCTACTGTTCAATCCCAGCCTTACTACAGGATATGTGTCCAAAGTGTGGCGTACAGCAACAGTGGTCCCTCTACAGAAAGGTGGTGCCTCAACGGATCCTGGACACTATCACCCCATAAGCCACACTAGCTTGGTCTGCAGAGCTATGGAAAGGATCATCATGGACCACATAAATATAGATATTGTGGACCTACAGACACTGGTTCATACCCAGTTTGGCTTTGTTAATGGCAGATCCTGCCTCTCAAACCTGGTTGATTTCTTTGAAACAGTCACCAAGGCCATTGACGAGGGGAAGGTGGTTCACACAGCCTACCTGGACCTCGCAAAAGCCTTCAAAACAATACCCCACTTGGGCATTCTAGAGAAGCTCACCAGCTTAAATATAAGCCCCTATGTCACTAGATGGATTGCACACTGGCTCAAGGACAGAACCCACATGGTTAAAATTGCTGGAGCCATGCCAGACTCCAAACCAGTTACGAGTTGTGTCCCACAAGGCTCAGTCCTGGGACCTCTCTTGTTTGGTATATATTTATCGGAGGTACAGGCCAACACGGAAGGACTGTGGCTGGCCAAATATGCAGATGACTACAAACTGGCCACCATAATCGACTCTCCAGCTGACACAAGCATCTTCCAAAGGGGCATCATAGAAACAGACAACTTGTGCCAGAGCCATGGCCTCCAGCTGAATGCAAAAGTGTGTATAGTCATCCCCTTTAGCAAAAACAAAGTGCCCACAAAGTACCACATAGGTGGTACTCCATTATGTACAGAAGAAGTAATTAGGGACCTGGGGACCCAAGTTGATAGCAATCTCTCATTTGACAACCACATGGCCAAAGTGGTTAGAAAGACATTGTATATAGCCCACCCCATCATGAAGGGATTCACATCTACATCAGGGGAGGACATCGTGCCTCTTTACTCATCCCTCATCAGGCCCATAATTGAGTACAATTCCCCCTGTCGGGATGTACCTTACCAGACACCTGCAGCCACTGGAAAGACCCCACAAGTACCTCACCAAGAGGATCAAAGGGCTCAAACAGATGCCATATGCTGACCGGTTAAATAAACCCCAGCTCTACTCAGTGGCATACTGCCTGTTCAGAGGCGATCTGTGCCTAATGTATAACACCATGTCAAACCCAGAATTAATGGGCATGCTGCACCTGAGAATATCCAAATCCCATCGGGATACACGCTTGAGAGACCTGAGCCTCAGCACTGAAATAAATAGGACATGCTGGAGGGACAGATTCATAACCCAGAGGCTCACTTCACTCTGGAATAAAATCCCAGTCCAGGTTAGGAAGAGTCCCTCATTGACTCTCTTCAAGAGGAATCTTGATGGGTGGATGGGACATTGTAGGTTTACCCCGGGTATCACTTCTGTGTCACTGTTAGACAGAGGCACAGTATACTAACCTCGGAAAAGGGCATGGCAAGATATATTTACATTGGATGGCGACAGCCAAACACATTCTGGCTAGGTTCTTAAATGCCCTAGGGCAGATTGCCTAGTATGACGCTATGAATCTATGAACCTATGTACCTTGTTCCCCATTGGCCCTATGTGCTGTTAATCACCATGGCAATCACAATACTATGGTAGCATGTTCAAAGGTCAGTTGTCAGTCACCTCTATGCTACAGTTGTGGAATATGTGGGTCATGTGGCAATGTCACAGCTGCCACATGTACACAGTCAACCCTCTCCCCTACACATGGACGTACAACACATGTATGAGATGGAACCACATAGCCAAACTGGGGACTAAGCACTCTGAACCCAGTACTGGCATAACTTGTCAGGTGGCATGCAATACTACAGTGACTACAATACCAGTCTGATGTAGACCTACACTGACAGCAATACAAGCACGTGAACACACTGGGCCATTCGTGGAGCCTTAGAATAGCATCCTGCCTGAGCGGCACACACCTCTGCAGCTGGCACACAGGCATACATTATGCCTGAACACATCACACATAGCACACAAATCCTGTGTGCCAGTCACAACCTGTACAGCTAGACAACACACCTGCCACAGTTGTGTTAGCTACCTTTATTGTCCAGTACATTATGGTCACACTCACCAGGCTGGACAAGGTGAAGGTCACAGTGATATGCCTGTGGGGCACTATGGTCCACCACATAACACAAGCTCAGAGGCATGGACACATATGACTCAGTCATTGTCCATGCCACATACTTTCTCCTGCTGTACTTGTAGGGTGCTGACATCATCAGTCTTTAGAAAGGGGAATGTGCATCTTGTAGTCTGTTCTCCTTGTTGTCAGGAGGGACATTTCCCTCACACACACTAACCCCCCCCCCAGCCAAACACACACACTTGCCATTTGCAGGATTCAAACCCCTACCGAACTATGTTATAACACTCGAGATGGACGCATTAGTGGAGCGCGCTATTTGTATTACTGGGAGGTTTCCCTTCTCCTGCTGTACTTATAGGGTGCTGACATTATCAGTGTTTAGAAAGGGGAATGTGCATCCTGTAGTCTGTTCTCCTAGTTGCCAAAAGGGACATTTCCCTCACACACACACTACCCTCTTCAGCCAAACACACAGACTTGCCATTTACTGGATTCAAACCCCTACCTAACTGTGTTATGACACTCGAGACAGATGCATTAGTAAAGCGTGCTATTCGCATTACTGGGATGTTTCCCTTCTCTTGCTGTACTTATAGGGTGCTGACATCATCAGTGTTTAGAAAGGGGAATGTGCATCCTGTAGTCTGTTCTCCTAGTTGCCAAAAGGGACATTTTCCTCACACACAATTACACACACACTAACCCCCCTCAGCCAAACATACACACTTGCTATTTGCAGGATTCAAACCCCTATCTAACTATATTATGACACTCGAGACAGACACATTAGCAGAGCGCGCTATTCACATTACTGGAAGGTTTCCCTTCTCTTGCTGTACTTATAGGGTGCTGATATCATCAGTGTTTAGAAAGGGGAATGTGCATCCTGTAGTCTGTTCTCCTATTTGCCAAAATGGACATTTCCCTCGCACAGACACTAATCTCCCTCAGCCAAACACACACACTTGCCATTTGGAGGATTCAAACCCCTATCTAATTATGTTATGACACTCGAGAGGGACGCATTAGCAGAGCACGCTATTCGCATAACTGAGAAGTTTTCCTTCTCTTGCTGTACTTATAGGGTGCTGACATCATCAGTGTTTAGAAAGGGGAATGTGCATCCTGTAGTCTGTTTTCCTAGTTGCCAAAAGGGCCATTTCTCACACACACAATTGCACACACACTAACCCCCCCTCAGCCAAACACACACACTTGCCATTTGCAGGATTCAAACCCCTACCTAACTATGTTATGACGCTTGAGACGAACACATTAGCGGAGTGCGCTATTCACATTACTGAGAGGTTTCACTTCTCCTGCTATACCTATAAAGTGCTGACATCATCAGTGTTTAGAAAGGGGAATGTGCATCCTGTAGTGTGTTTTCCCAGTTGCCAAAAGGGGCATTTCTCTCCCACAGACTCGCACACACACCAACCCCACTCACACACACTGAGCATTTGCAGGATTCAAATCCCTACCTAACTATGTTATGATACTTGAAACGGACGCATTAGCAGAGCGTGCTATTCGCATTACTGGGAGGTGTTTCTTCTCCTGCTGTACTTATAGGGTGCTGACATCATCGGTGTTTAGAGAGGGGAATGTGCATCCTGTGGGGAGGCAGATGCCAAGCACACTCTGGCTAAGCTGTCATTCCCTAGGGCAAACAGCCTAGTGTTGACCTCTACACCCATATTGTTGCTTATAGACTGTTTGCACGTCTTTATTGCCATAGCATTCCCTGTTTGTATGAACAACTTGTGTATCTGTGGAAGATGTTTGCATATGGGAGGGATCCACTATATCACGTATGTCTCTGTAGTCATTTAACTGTGTGCACTAGGCAGACTGCTGTAATGTGGTTGGTTCCTGGAATAACACGTGAAAATACCAGATATGTGTGGCCAACTGCTAAACTGAGATTTGGCCTAAGTGTGTGAGCATGCCCAGTTCAGCCTTCCCATGGCATGTTGTCTGACATATGTCTCATTTATCAAAGTGTGTGAGCATGCCCAGTGTGAGCATTCCATATGTTGAACTCTGCAGCCCACCACATTTGTGGATGAGTGTGAACTTCAACAAATATCTCCCGTTTATGGTTGTGTGTTGTATGTCATGTTGTGTAGTTACTGTACAACTGCTTTGTGTGTGAACACAACAGGATTATACTGTGCCTGCAGGGTTTGCATGGGATACTTTGCATACAGTTGTCAACATCCTTTCACACTGACCTAACACTGTAGTACTGTATAGTGTACTGGTTCAGTACTTTGACTGTGGTGGACAGTATCCTGGGCTTTAGTCCTATCACTGCTTTACATTTCCATAGTGAGCACAACAGCCTGGTTAGGGGCCAGTTGTGCACATCTGACCATGTTGCATTATGTTCAGATATGAACTACTTAAACCAGGCTTGTCCAACATTTGTAGTGTATTCCACAAAATAGGTGTACATTTGCAAACACTAGCAATGTGCCCTAGTCCATTTCTAATGCTAGTCGGAGAGTGTGTTTGTCCTTCAACACACATTGTAAGTGGAGTTTGCCATGACATATGTCATGGTTAGTATACTGTGCCTCTGTCTACCTGTGACATGACAGTGATACCCAGGATAAATCTACCATCTCCCATCCACTCATCAAGATTCCTCTTGAGGAAAATCGATAAGTGACTCTATGGGTAGCCTGTACTGGGAGTTTACTCATGGGTGGGGGTGGCTTCTGTGTTATGGATCATGCAGTACAGCTTGTCCTATGTAAGTCAGTGCTGGGGTTCAGGTCTCTCATGTGCATAGCTCACTGCCATTCAGATTGTACAAGGTGCAGTATGTTTATTGATACCAGCTTGGACATGGCTTTATACATCAGGCACAGCTTGCCTCTGGGTGGGCAGTATGCCAGTGTGTGTAGCTGCAGTTTGTTTAATCAGGCAACACATGGCATCTGTGCAAGCTCTTTGATACTCCTGGTGAGGTACTGTTGGGGACTTTACGGTTGATGGAGGTGTCTGCTGAGGTACATCCCACAGGGGCTATTGTAGTCAATTGTAACGCTGATGAAGGATGACTGCAGAGCCACAATGACCTCCCCTTATCTAGATCTGACAGCCTTCATGATTAAGTGGGTATATGGTATGTTTCTGTAAACACTACAGCACATGTTTGTCCAATGCAGGATATCTATCACCTTGTGTCCCCAGGTCTCTCATTACATGTTAAGTACGTAATGGCTTAACACCTATGTGGTAATTGGTGAGCACTTACTGTATATCCACGGGGGTTGACTATACCTTTTTCTGCAATTAGCTTGCTGACATGGCTATGGCACCAGTTGTCTGTTTCTATGTGGCCCTTTTGTGGGATGCTTGTATCAGCTGGTGGATCATATATGTTGAGCAGTTTGTAGTCCTCTGCAAACATGTTCAGACACAGTCCTTCCATGTTGGCCTGTACCTATGGGACATATATACCAGACGAGGGAGATCCCAGGACCAAGCTTTGTGGGATGCCAGTTATATCTGGTTTGTAGTCTGACATGGCTGCAGCATGTCTGATCATGTCTGTTCTGTCCTTGGTATGGTTTGCAACCCCTCTACTGACATAGGGGTTTATATTTAAGCTGGTGAGCTTATCTATAATGAACACGTAGGGTATTGTATAGAAGCCTTTGCAAGGTCCAGCTACGCTGTGTGGACCACATTGCCCTCATTAATGACCTTAATGACTGTTTCAATTGAGTCAAACATGTTTAGGGGCAGGATCTGCACTTAAGAAAGCCACACTGGGTAGGGTCCGGTGTCAGTAGGTCCCCAATATCTTTATGTCTACGGTACATGCTGATCCTTTCCATAGCTGTGCAGACCGAGCTTCTCAGGATTCTGGGGTGGTAGTTTTCAGTATCCATTCAGGCAACACCTTTGTTGAGAAGGACCACTGTTGTTGTACACTGCTCTTTGGGTACTTATCCTGTGGTAAGGCTGACATTGAGCAGTAGTGTGATTTGGCATTCCATTCGTCTTAGAGTCCATGTTGGACTCAGCCCAGAAAACCATCTCATACCATTGCTGCTGTGTGTTTTGCTTTGTAGATGCTGGCTGTTACCTCAGCATCTGCAATGTCAGGGCGCCAGCAGTCTGCTGGGATAGATATTTTGCATTCTGGGGTGTGGGGTTTGCACTGCACCTGTCAGGATGTATGTTGGCAATATGTGTGTGTGTTTAGTATGTTGTTTGTGATATTTGTGTGATTCAGAGCATATCTGTGAATTCCCAACATGGTTCCTACCATCAGTTGTGAAAGCCTTGGGATTATCCTTAGTGTCCTGTACAATTTGTATCTTCATAGGTTCATAGGTTCATACTAGGCTATCCACCCTAGGGCATTTGTTAGCCTAGCCAGAGTGTGTGTGGCTTTTGCCACCCCTTGCTATGTGAATATTATGGCCATTTATGATTTGCTTTGCTGTGCCTCTGTCTGGACATGACACAGTGAAGACCCCCAGTGTAACTCTACAATCATCCATCCACTTGGCAAGATTCCTGTTGAAGAGTGTCAGTAAGGGGCTCTGCCTAACATGGAGTGGGATTCTGGTCCAGGGTGTGGGGAGCCTCTGGATTATGTATCTGTCCCTCCAGCACATCCTATTTCATTATTTGTTGAAGTTGACATCTCTCACTCTCACAGCTCTGATGGCTTTGAGTTTTCTGGGATGGAGCATGTCCATTACTCATGTGTTGGGCATGGCCTTGTACAACAGGCATGCAATGCCTCTGTGTAGGCAGTATGTGACAGCATTCATCTGGGGTGTCTACAGCCAGGCAGCATATGACATATATTTGAGACCCTTTATCCTCTTGGTGAGGTACCTTTGAGGTCTTTCTAACTGCTGCAGGTGTCAGGTAAGGTACATCCCATATGAGGCATTGTACTAGATTATGAGTGTGATAAGAGAACAGTATAGGGGCACAATGACCTCTGTTGACGTAGATGTGAATCCTTTCATGATACAGTGTCCAATGTAGACAGTCTTCCTAGCCACATTGGCAATGTGAGTGTCACATAACAGGTTACTGTCCACTTGTGTCCCTAGGTCCCTGATTACTCCTTCCATACATAATTGTTTACCACCTATCTGGTAATTTGTGGTACCTTGTTTGGTATTTGGTGGGACATTCATACTGTCCAGTGTCTTCAGGACAGCTGGGTGGGGTTCATGTGTGTGAGAGTGTGGTCTGTAGCATGCTACAGACTGTATAGCAGTCTTGCCTACAGTTAGTTGCACATGGGTGGACTCCAATGCCTTGTGCATTGTCAGTTACCTGGACGTATGGGTGTCTGTGCTGAATATGGATACTCACCCTCCTTTTATGTTTTGTTCCAGGTTTTGGGGCCATGACACATGATATGTGGTATAACCTGGTAGTGCTGGTGTGCTGTCAGGAGGCTTGCAGCAGGTTTCTGTCACTGCACAGACATCGATGTTCTCCATACTGGGGATGGCCTCGGGAGCATGCATATTGGGTTTACACATCTGGCATTGGTCAGCATTACCCTTATGTTTCTTTCCACTTATGTTTTCTAGGGTGGTGGGTTAGTCTTTTCAGCCTTGCCTACGAAAGGCTCTATGGAGGTGGCAAAAGCCTTATCCAGTATCCAGACACCCAGGGGTAACAGGTGCAAGCCATCCCAGGAACAGCTGCATGGCTTGTCAAGCATGACATCCCAAGCAGACAGACATTGGATCCTCTTGGAATGACACCAGCAAGTGTGCCACTTGCTATAAATGATCATTCCGTGTTTGTACTGTGGCATTATTCTTGGTAAGGGTAGGATGCTGCAAATGGTGAGTGTCATACTGGCCTGGACTACATAATCAGAGAGCTCATCTATGTCTCTTTTCATGTAGTCTAGGGAGGTACATCTCAGGTCATTCACACCAGCATGGACTATGACTGCATCATATTTCTACTTGCTTTGGGGTGACCTGCATACTTGTGTTATGTGGCGTATTGTGGCAGCCTACAGGCAGCTTACTGTACCCTTTCCCTTGTTCAGTCTGGTGTGCGGGACAGCAGTGTGTCTCGCTATGGAGTCACCTATTACAACTGTATCAGGCATGTTGTTTCTCCTTCTGGCCTGTGACTGTTTGGCACACCAGCTTTGTGTACTATGTGTTGCATGTGCTATGTTTGGAAGTTGTTTGATTGGGTGTCTGCTTTAGAGGCCTCTGTTGGTGTGCTGTGTTTGTAATTTGTGCCTCCGGGAATGTTTTTCTGTGTTTATGTCTTTGGTTTGCAGTTGTGATAGGTCTATGTGGGACTGTGTTTGTGGTGTGTGTCGTTACCTTCTCCTCCTGACTAGTTTTGGGAGTACTGAGTTGAGGGAGATCAGCCTCCAGTTTGGATAGATGGTTGCATCTCTCACATATATTTGTATTTCTTAGGGGGAGTTGGGGGTTGTCTGTGTACTTGGGGCAGGTGTAACATTGCCTCAAGATTCACAGATTCAACTTGTTGTGGCTGGCCTTAGTGGATTGTATGTGTGGACATATTTTATTGCCATACTACTGATCAGTGATTACTTCATTGTTTATGTTTGTTCTATCATGTAGTAGCTTCTTCATTCTCTTGCATGGTTTGGTTATGGCTGGTGTCCACCATGCCAGATGCCTGCGTGTATGGCATTGTGTCTTGTTTTAATTTAGGATTGCATAATCCAAGCATTCCTGGCAGTGTTCATGGAATGGCTGTATTACAGGTTCTGAGATGTGGACCATATTTTGCACCTGCACAGGACCTTTAATGGATTCCACATCAGTTTGGAGGAGTGCAAATATTGCTTTACACATGTTTTCCACTGTGGTTTTCTGGCCAGGGACTGTGGACAGGATTTGTATATCCAGTGTGATTACTCTATGGTCTGGTTTTACCAGTGAGCAATACACTTCTCGTCTTGCCATCCAGTACCCATGTTGCTGATTATCACATCCAGTATGCTTACCCCTCTTGCGGGAGTGGTACGTTGTTCCTGGGCATTTTGGTTTATGGATTCTATGAACATTTGTCCTACAGTGTTGGAGCTAGTATAATGCTCCCAGTCTATGTCTGGTATTTTCAGTCACCCAATATAATGTGGTTTGGAGGACTTGATATATTCATGTATTCCAGCATAGGCCAGGTGCAGTTCCTGGTGTTGGGACAGTAGTCTGTAGCAGGCTATAAACTGGGGGGCAGTTTTAGCCACTGTTACTTGACCATGGCTAGTCCATGCTGCTTCTTGTTGTGGTACCAACATGGCGGTGTGGTTATCCTTGACAATTATTGCTAGTCACCCTCCTTTTGTAGCTTGTTCCATGTTTTGAGGCTGTACAGCACAGTATGAGGTGTAACCTGTTTGTGTTAGGGTGCTGTTGTGAGCCTTGACCCAGTTTTCTGTTACAGCACAGATATCAACATTCTCCATACTGGGTGAGTTTAGACTGCATGCATCTTGCTGTTTCGACTTATCCCTTATCTTATTCTTATCCCTTCTGATACCTATGGAGGTAGGTTTGTGTTTTGAGCCTTACCTATTCAGGGCACGCTGTGGGTAACAACAGCCTTTGCCAGTATCCATACGGCCTGCACTGATAGGTGCACGCCAGTCCTAGCAGGTGGAGCATCATGTCATGCTCAGCATGTCATCCCAGGCTGGCACACATTGGATCCCCTTTGACTAACTGCGATACTTCAGTCAATTATTGCACTTGATCATCTCATTGTCATATTGTGGCATGATGCTTAGTTTGGGTAGGATGTTAGTTAGGGTCCTCAGGTATGCATATAGTACATGGTGTTACATTACTTAACACATGGCATTCATGCCTCAGGTGGTGCTGCAGGGCTGCCTCTGTCGGATGCACATATTACACTCCCTGTACATGCTTGTGAGCAGGTCATGTCATTTTAGGCATCCCTGTTATTATCTGAGTGAGTCAGAGGGGGTATCATTCCCAGGGTTCCTACTGAGCCAGTGTATGTGCTATGCGTTGCCTCTTTGCCAAGGCCAGGGCATACTGGGCACGCCTCATTCTGCCTACTGGGGCAGGCTCAGGTTGTTCCTCCTCTGAGTCACGCTCTGCCTGTGATGGCCTTGGCAATGGTGGGGGGCTGTTTGGCCCAGCCCTATGCTGGTCCTGCTGCAGCTGTTTTCGCAAGATCATATTATGTAGCATAGCACATACCATGACAATTTGGGTACATGTAGTTGGTGTGTACTGCAAGGCTCCACCAGATGTGTCCAGACACCGGAACCATGACTTGAGCAGCCCAAACACATGCTCTATTACATTACGTGTTTGTGCGTGTGCCTCATTATGGTGTTACTGTTCAGGTGTGTGTGCGTTTCTGATGGGTGTCATCAGCCACGGCTCCAGTGCATAACCTGCATCCCCCACTAGGTGTCCGTGCAGGATGTCCCCACTGGCAAATGTCTGGTACAGCTGTGTCAAATGCCAGATATGGGAATCATGGTAGCTCCCAGGGCAGCCAGCACACACATTCATTATTATGCCCTGGGCATCACACACGACCTGGCAGTTGATGGAGGGGAAGCCCTTGCGGTTAATGTATGCCCTACCCCGCTCACCGGCTGGTGCTTTGATGCATATGTGCGTGCAGTCTATTGCACCCACTACCTCAGGGTGTTCCGCTATTTGCTAGAAGAGACGCATATTGCTGGCCAATACCTCACGGGCATTGGGGAAATATACATGATCACCGACATGTGCTGACATAGCATCCAGGAACTGGTGCAGTACCCTGGAGGCTGATGCCTGTGATATCCTCATCATATCACCAGTTGGTCTCTGGAAGGTACCTGTTGCTAGTATTCTTAGGCCAACACATACATTGGTTTCCACTGGGATGGGTTCCCCTCTGTTGGTTCTGTGTGTGAGGCGTGGCCTGCACAGCTCCACTATTTGCTGCAGGAGGTCTCTGTCCACTCTATAGCACTCTACTATCTCCAGCTCAAGTAACCTGTGGTAGGTGACCCTGGGCCTGTACACTCTTCTCCATCTCCTCACTGTGGATTGTCTGGCACCATCTGCATTGTCACCACCCTCAGCAAGTCGCCTATGTCTCATTATGACAGCTATGGCAGCCCCTAACATTTCTGCTCTGAGTTCAGCTTTTTCAGTTTTCACTTCTAATAGCTTACTCCTGTCTTGCAGTGTCTCTTGAGAGAAACATCTTGCACTGCTGTTTGCAGATTTTTAAGTGTTGGGCTGAGCTACTATTCTGCCTGTGTAATTGCCTGCTTCTAATTGTTTTCACCTGCTAGCTCCAGCAATATTCCCTGGTAGCTTCCTACTAATTCTGTTGCTTCCTTTTTCCTTTCTGTTTCCTCAGGGGGGAGCAGCGTGTATACCAGCAGAAACACGCTCACAGTGGCTTACACGCGCACACACATGCTTACACGGCTCAGAATCATCTTATTCGGGTTAAAACGTGCACACACCAGCTCAAACAGTGTTACAGCTATGCCAACAGGCTTCTACATGCTAAGTCTGCCCTACACGTGCACACACCCGCGCAAACAGTGTTAAACAGCTACCAACATGCTCCCACATGCTCAGTCTGCCTTACACGCGTGCACACTGTCTTACTCGCGCTTCATGGCACGCACACATGCGCATGCACGCCCAGCAAGAAACTTTGGTGTAGGCAACAGTGTACACCTTCCATTTCTTGACTTTCCCATGCTTATCTTGTGGCACACCTCTTTCCATGATATCTGTCTGACATCTGTCATGTAACTCTGACCTCCAATGAACTGCATTTCTTTCTACCATTCCCCCCTGTGATGTCACCTATCTCCTACTCTGTTCCTCCCCCTTCTGTAACTCTTACACTACTCAGAATGTGCTCATTTGCTATGTGACAGTGGAATTCAGTATCCTAGCACTCATTTGCATCAGATTGCCTACTAATGCTTAGTTACATCTCTTAGACTCAGCTTCCCCCCTTAGCAACCACTACACAGTGGCCATGTTGTTTTTGGTCTGCTGGTCCCTGCATTGAAATTCCATGTATTGCATAAAACCCACATTTGTGGGTTTATAACCTTCGTTTTTATGTTTTATGCAGCGCAGCCCGTTTGCGTGGGGCTGCGCTGGGTTTAAACATCGGCGATCGCCGAAAAAAAAAATTATATTTTTAATATTTTTGCATCGGGTTACCTTGCCAATGGCCACATATTTGGCCATTGGCATGCTACCTGAGACATATGCACCCTTTATTTGGAGCTGACATGGCTCCATTGCGGTTTTTGCAGAAACATACTCAGTTGTCAACTGAGTACATTTCTGCAGCTAAAACGGCTCTTACACAGGCTGTTCTGGGCTTCCTGGATCACTAATCATCCTCATTTGCATGCTATTCGGCTGCAAGTGAGGTGATTAGCTTATCCACGCCCACTCCATGTAAGAGACGTTTTAGCTTGTCTCTTACACGGACTTTGGGCTGTTCCTGGATCGCGAAGGCTACATGGAGTCTTACACTACTCTTAGACTCCGTGCAAGCCTTCGTGAATCCTGCCCATTATCTGCATTAATTTCTGAATGCCCATAATGCACTAAGCCACATATGGTGCAGTTTTGCAAATGTATTATCGGCATTCAAAAACTGAATGATGACTATGAAGACCACACCCTCTGACATCTTGCACTCAAAGTTACTTCTTCCTTTACCCCACCCTTGCTGTAACCCAGACTTTCAAACATATGGATGCGATTTAGTGGAACTGCATTGCATGTGCTGTAGTCATGGAACATTAGAAAGATAAAAAGGAGAACAATGCTAGTAATTTATCTGTTGCACTCCAGCAAATCTTGCAGTGCCTGTTAGGGAGAGGGAAAGTCACTATGTTGTTGTTTCTGCACTGGACACATTCACAAGAGCGGGCCATATTTGGTTATTCTACATCAGATATGATAAACATGACAGCAGCTTCACAGGTCATGCACATCACGGCTTGTGGTTGCAAAGGCATCCAGACACCACAGTATGTCACATGCAGGGCTACCACACAGTACAACAACACACCCATCTATGCCTGTGAGGAGATACTATGCCAAGGCAAAATTGTATGAGATACCCTGGATAGGATGGAGGATTGCCATAGCCTTTCACACCTGTGTGGTTTATGTACCAAATACCTACTGGGGAGAGGCCTTACCACTGGTAGTTGCAGATATTATCCTTATAAGTACTATGGGAGTGGCCTTATTCATAACACATGCATTGATTATCCTAGTGGATACCCATCAAATAACATGCATAGTCCACAGGTGTACAAATACAAGTATATCCAACTACAGGAAACAATGCCTACTGAAGTTCATATTCCAGGAAAATGATATGTTACTGCAGTCCTTCTGCAAGTATGGCAGGTACCTACTGACCAAAGGTGGTGCAGAAGAGCAAGTCAGGGAGTGCGTCAGTCAAGGCATGGCATTCAATGTGAATGATGTGTGCTGTTATAGTAGGCCCCAATAATAACCAGTGCTAACCAATAGTGAAGCTGCTGATTGAGAGAAATGTTTAATGTCAGTTTTAGGGTAGTTGGATTAGTTCCTCATCTTTTTTAATTTCTCCAAGTCTTTTAGGTTTCTAATACCATGATGGGAATGGACTCCATTCCTAAGTCAAAGTACGATTAAAGTTCATGAAATTAGTATTGTTTCAATCTTTGATGTTAGCCAGTAGTGCTCTTCACAGCACCTGCAATGTGTCCAGTAATGACTCCTTCTGCAGTTCGTATGGAGTTACATGTATTGGTAGCATATCTAAATACGGTTGTAAATACTTTTTTATAAGACTTGTTGCTCCTACTACTATTGGAACTGTCTGGGTATCTTTCTTCCACATTCCTCTCGTTTCTGCCGGAAGATCATGATATTTTATGAATTTGTGTCTTTCTGTACGCAAGCTACTGTAGTCCCTGGGTGTGGTAATTTCAATGATGAATGCTACTTTTGTCATCTTTTCATGAACCACTATATCCAGTTTTCTAGCATCTATCTTTTGAACAGTTGGTAACTGATGATCCCATGTGATGTAAACTTCTTCCTTTTCTATGATGCTTTGTGGATCATGTTTCCAGTGTTTTTCATCCACTTCAGTACCATAATGTTTATACAATCCCCAGTGCAACAGTCTTACCAGATTATTATGCCTTTCAGTATACAGTCCTTCTGCCATTAGTATGTCACAACCAGCAATGAGGTATGGAACTGTTTCCATTTCGGTTTTACAAAACCTACATTTGTCTGTTTCTCCAACATGTTCAATAGACTTTATAAACCAACGTGTATGCAGCCCACTATCTTGGGCCGCCAGTATTAACCTTTCATCTCTTGGTTTAAATTCACCTCTCCTTAACTACTCCTGTATTATTTCCTGATCAACTTGAGGTTCTTCCAGAAGTCTTCTATACTTGCAAGTATATTTATGCTTTTTCCACATTACTTTCCTTTTCATCTGATCCTTCATCTTATATATATATTTTTTGACACATTCAGTTGCTGCTTGATTTTTATCTACTTCTGGTTTGATTGCCATTCCTGCTTGACGCCTATAAGATTCTGCTAGATTAAGCAGAGAAGTCATCTTAGATTTATTTCCCTATGTTTCAAAACTTTTATTACGTTTGGGTCTTGTGAGGTCAGCAGATATGTGTGGAGTCCCACGATTGCAGATCTATACATATAATCAATTTCAAGGAGGCCCATCCCTCCTTCAGAATGGGGAATTTAAAATCTTGGTATGCAGTGATTTTTATAAATCATTTAGTGAGCATGAAGCATCATTCTTGTCTATCTAATCTATCCAACACATTCTGGGGCTAGTCAATCACTTCAAAACTTTAAATTAGGACAGGAAGAACAAATTGGTTTATAGCTTGATTTTTGTTCCTAGATGTCAGTGCTGTTTTCAGGATTAATTTAAGTCTTCTGAATATTCCTAAATTTCTTTCGCATTTGTTCATGTTTTATCATTGATCCTTCATTGATTCCCAAATATTTATACACTCCTTCTTGCTCAAGTTCTTTTATGTCACATTCTTGTCCCAAACTGATATTTTCCTGGTGCTGCAGTTTTCTTGCTTTAAAGGCTGCTTTTGCACATTTATCAAGACCAAATGACATTCTTATATCATCTGAAAAAATGTTGGCAACTTGCAGTTGTACTTTCAGTTCCTCATCTGATGAGCTATGCAGTTTTAAATCATCAGCAAAGAGAAGGTGAGAAGTCTTTACACTTTGTTGTTTTCTAGGAGCCAGATTATAGCCATGGCCTAAGATGTTAAGCAAACAGCTTAATGGATTACGGGCAAGGCAGAATAGTAATGGTGACAGAGAGTCACCCTGGAATATCCCCCTTTGAATTCTTATCCCTGGGATAACAATTTGTCCTTTATCATGGCTTAATTGCAAAGTGGTCTGCCACTGTTTCATGGTCACTGTAATATCGTCAATCAGTGTGGTGTGTATCTTATACATTTTTAAGCACTCTTTTATCCATGAATGAGGGATACTATTAAATGCTTTTTTGTAGTCAATACATGTCATACTTAGATTCTTCCCCTCTTTACAGTTCTCCACTATGACTTTATTTAACAATAAATGACTCTTTGTTCCAAATGACTTTCTTTTATTGTCCTTTTGTTCTACTTGCCATAATTGAGTTTTCTTCTAAATGACTATAAACTTTGTCGGCATCAATCCCTGTGTATAGTTTGTACGTCATCGGAAGGCAAGTTATTGGTCTATAATTTTTAGGGTCGCTTGCAGGTTCCCTCTTAAGTAGGAGCATTGTTTTTCCTGTTGTTAGCTATGTTGCTGTCTGTGCTGGATGTGCATATAGATAGTTCTTACTCATGGTAAAATCTTCATGCAGAGATGTTAATACTTTTAACCAGAAGTTAGGTACTGCATCTGGGCCTGGGGTTTTCCAGTTAGAGGCTTTTCTTAACTTTTGTTTCAATTGGTCTAGCTGTTACTTCATCCCATTTCATATCATGTACCTTTAAACTTCTTATTCTTTCTTTTACTTCTATCCATTTGGTATCTTTGTTATGTTCTACAGGATCTTCATAGATACTTCTCCAAAATGTATCTATTTTTTTTTTGGTCGTCTTTCAATTCCTTTTACCTTATTTCCCAGTTCTCTATAAAACCTTTTTGGATCATCAATAAGTGACTTATTTTGCACTTTTCCTTTATATTTATCTTTGTGTCTTCTAACTTTTTCCGCACATACTGAAATTTTTAGTTTATGTGCGATATTGCATGATAGATCCTGGTCTGTTCTAATACTGCGCATCGCTTTTATCACATCTATCTTTCTTAGTATTTTTGTTGATCTTTTCCCTCTTCTATAATCTTCTAACAATGACACTTCTTATTTTAATTGCTTTATAATTTTCTCTATTCGATATTTCCATGATGGTATTCGATTTCTCCCCTTCCTTTTCCTCACTACCCTGTGTTCTTGTGGTAGAACTTTATCAGTTATTAATTTAGCTGCACAGTTATATATCCTGTTTACTTCTGTTATATTGCATGGATCTCTATGGGCAGTCCTAATTACTGTGTTCATTTGTTTTATCAAGCTTCTGACTTTTTGGGTTTTATTAACCTATTGCAGTCTATTTCTTTCATTGATCTTGATATATCTGTCCATGTCTATTAAATCAAGCAATTCTTCTCTTAGCTCATTTTCTTCCAAACTGAGGACACATCCCTTGTTTTCCAGCTCCTGCGGGCATTCTATAGAAGGTTCTATAGTATCACCCTGTGACACAATCTCATCAGTTTCATCCTGTGCCGTCCATTGCTCTATTATATGGGAACTCACTGGCCTATCACTCCTCAACATTGACTGCATCAGAGTTTCCACAGTTTCCTGTTCCTTCCCTTGCTGTCTAGCTTCAAGTGAACGTTTATACTGGTTTCCTGTGGAAGGCTCAAAATTACTTCATATGGCATCTGACCAATTGCTTCCTGTTCCACTGGTTTTCTCTTAATTTGAATATTTATTACTCTATCCTGTTGTGGTGCTTTCTGAGTTACATTTTCTATACTGAATCCTTCACTTTGCAGGTACTCCATAACCTCAGTTTCTATTTCTTTAACTTCTCCATTACTAATTTCCTTTTCTACTTTTCCTCTTTGTCTACTTATTTTTTGTATTGTAAAGTTTTCCATCTCTGGATTCCTTTCCCTGTATTTCTCTTCAAATATCTTTGGTGCTGCTCTTTTTGTATTGGTTAGTTTTGCTTTCTCCTTTGCATAAATATTACAGCATATTAAATGTCTTTTTCTTTCCCATGTCCACATTTCTTCTTCAGATGTTTCCTGATCTTCCTGTTTCTACCTGCTTTGGGGACTCACTCCATCCTGCTGTGATGTAACCTGTGTTAGACCTTCTACATCAAATCCTTCACTTTGCAAACACTCAATAACTTCAACTTCTATTTTTTTAACTTCTGCTTTATTGACCTTTTTTCTACGTTCCATCTTTGTGATATTCTTTTATTTGTCCATTGCATAAATATCGCACCATATCAAATCTCTCTTTCTTTCCCATGTCCATATTTCTTTTTTATACTTTTGAAATATCTCTTAGTTTTGTTGTTTTTATTTTTGCACTTCCTCAGATGCTTCTTTTTCTAAACAGATCAAGGTCTTTTGATCTATATACTGTTTTTCACAAATATGTTGTATTAATGAACACAAATTTTCATTTGAAGCTTCTGACAGTTTTTCTTGCGGAAGTATTTTTCTTTCCTCTAATTTCTCTCTTAATCATTTTGTATATCTTTTATATGGAAATTCTGGGCTTTTTGCTGGATAGTAACAATACGCAATTTCTTTCTTATCCTCAATAGTCCACTTTATCATCTTTATGGCTTTTCTTTGGCCTATCAGTTTTTGTGATTTTTGTGGACTGCTACTTCCTTCTACAACAGGGAAGCCATCCTCCCCCTGGGCCTGGCCTGGCCCTATTGTAGGAATGTTTCTGTATTTTAAGGATTTTACACTGTCATCTTTTCCAGTCCTGGCACCAGTGTGCCTACCAGGATTGGGCACTTTTTCATCCTAGGTCTTGTGCACCCAGCTATCATTTTTAGTTTTTGATCTACTTCTGTTGATGATATATGCTGTTTAAATACAGTCTATATATCAGTGTCGCCTTAGTGAGATTTTGTGAATACAGGGTCCACCTCATAAAGGTACTCACCATGACTTGAGGATGAATTCACTTTCAGCACTACTACTCTCCTTTGCTTGCTGACTTTTCATCTCTCCATTAGAACACCTACAATGTGGTGGCTTGGCTGTGGTTGCAGGTCTGGTACCTACTACCCATTTGCCAGTATAGGAAGCACCAAGTTAGTATTAATCATAATAGATTGCTATAACACATACCTGGGCATAGACTGATGAGGTTATAGCAAGTGGCTTCTTGTACATCGATTCTTCTATGGCATCTGTGGTATTCAAGTGCAGTGACCCACCAAACAAGCTATATATTTCAAAATAGTGCCTAACAGTATTTTTCATGTGTTAAACTATATATGACATGGATATACTTGAAAAATAAGTCTGTGGGATTATAAAACATTTTTCAGGAATTCAAAGGTTTTAATGGAGGGTACAACATAGCAGAGCAAGAGAGGGATAATATAAACCTGGTTAATGTGGTGTGCACTGAAGGCAACTTGCAGGCAGTATAGCTCAATGAAACAGTGACATTGTCTACCACACTGTGGGGAAGGGAATACCTACTTGTACAGGAACGGAGGTGGATGAAAAGGTAGATGCTGAATGATTACTCTTAATAGAGCTTAATGTACATGCATAGTTGACCACCCCACAAGCCACCACATCTGTTATGCACACTAGCACTAATTTTGGTATACCCCTCACAGAGGAGACACAAAGGAGTGCTAATAGTTCTCTGACTCCTTTACTACCTAGATATGCATACTGCACTTGGAAGCAGATATGCAGGTCTGTGATCCAGACACAAGTAACAGCTATGCATTGCATACCACAGTGGGGCTGGTAATTTGGTCTGCAGCATATATGAGAATATTTATGAATTGGAACATTAACCCAGTGAAATGACACTGGTGGCAAATACTGTGCCCAGAGATGCAGCCAATTAATATATTACAACTGATATCCAGTTTTCAGCTAGAAGTGGGGTCAATAACTATGAAAGGATCTGGACATGAGGTTGATGTGCATGGGTCTATATTACAAAGTAAAAATGTAAAAAGTGCGAATGCTCTTTTATCAAACACTAAAACCCGAAAGCACTAAATATCGAAAACACGGAACTGCTATTTTTTTCCCAGGGAAAAAAATCAATGCTCCACAAAAAAATAAAAAAAAAAATCCAAACACAAAATAAAGTGGGGGGCTTTACCCCCACACCCCCTACCTAAATATACCAACTCTGAGATCGCACCACAGTGAAGGAAATGGCAAACTCCTGAAAACGGCCCAGTGATTTTTTTTTCCCTGGGGAAAAAATGGCTGTTTCGTGTGTTCGATATTTAGTGATTTCGGGTTTTAGTGTCCGATAAAAGAGCATTTGTTCTTTTTACCTTTTGACTTTGTAATATAGGCCCGATGTGCATGACGTATCACACTTCAAGGGACTCAGACCATTGTACAAAAATTATTAGTATTAATTACTGGCACACAACCTGGTAGCCATGGTCATGGATGGTAATTTACTTAAAGCTCTACTCATGGGACACCTCTTCAGGGTACTTCATCTAGGTTTCATATTTACCCCACAGCCCAGTCATAGCATGGGTCCAACCCTGACATAGCTATCCAGTACAGTGAACACCAGTACTGGCCATATATAAACAGCCAACCCCATCAAGGGAACATATGATCACTGATATCCTACAGTCACCCAGACAGCCAAACTACCAGTCTCTCCCCATGACCCTCTCACACATTGCAGTATTGCAATCCATTGGCCCTGTGTCACCCCACCTAGCAAGTAATGATGACTGCGCCCTTCCCATACCTTAGTCTGTGTGGGTATGGTGAAGTCTCTTCACAGTGTGGTCTGCCAACATACTTAACCTGAGTGTTGTACAGTAAGGAGCACATTATTTTGTGTTGTGTGTGCCCTGGCCAATAGATATGAACCAGACACTGCTGCTTTGCCAGTGCTACAATGCACTGTGCCATCTCTACTTCTGCCTGATGCAACTCAACTGATGCTTTTGCTTTAACATGTATCTCTGCCTTGCCCTGCTACTTCTTCTTCTTCTTTCAGCTTTTCCCAGTTAGGGGTCACCAGAGTGGATCATCTGTCCGCTCATGATTGGCAGTGGAGTTTTACAGTGTCGAGTTGCCAGCCCGGCGCCCAACCTTCCACAGAAGGCACACACACACATGCACTCACACCTAGGGCCAATTTAGAGTGTCCAATCTACCTGCAGCATGTCTTTGGGATGTGGGAGGAAACCGGAGCACCCGTAGGAAACCCATGCGACCACAGGGAGGACATGCAGACTCCGCACAGAAGGCACCCCAGCTGAGGATCGAACCGGAGAACCTCTTGCTGTGAGGCAGCAATGCTAACCACTGCACCACCGTGGCCGTCTGCCTTGCCCTGCTACTAATACTGCATAATGCATGATATTTCTTCCTAGAGTGAGATCCAGCTGACCATCTGTTTTGCATGACTTTGTCATGTCATGTAGCATGGCATTCCCTATAAATACTTTGCTGTATATCTCAAGCTTATACTATAGTGGACAACCAGAGGTGTCTAAACAGTGGAATCTTCATATCAGAAGTCTTAAATACAGTTTTCATGATTTTTTTGTGTTTTGACATGGGCTGTGTTGTATATCATTTCCTCCGAGGTTAAAAGGTTGCCAAAAGGATCATCAGCTATAGCTCAAGTGAGCATCCAGTATCTCATGATGAAACACACAAGAAACATTATACATGGTCTTCTCCCATTGTGTATGGGAGCTGTCTGCAGAGTGTATTTTGCCTGATGTGTGTTTGTGCATCTACCAACCAGGTCACCCTCTGGGAAATCCCCCAGAAGGAACTGTTGATGCAGTTCAGATGTATGCAAAGTGCACAACTCTAGTGAACTGCTTGGGTGACACACAAACACATTATAGGTAATGTCATGGGCATCACAAACATCCCAGCATTTTAGATAGTGGCATCCTTTCCTATTTATGTATCTCTGTGCATTTGGACCATTTGGGCCCTTAATAACAACATGGGTGCAGTATATTCAGTGAGGTCTTCAGGGAAGCATGTAATCTCATGGAACATTTACATTGTGTTGAATCTCACTCCTCTGGTGCTCAGGGGAACCCAGATATGCTTCACCATATGCAGTAGCACTATCTTCATAAACTGGTCAATTATTCACAAATCAAAAGCCTTCAATATACTTAATATGTTCCCCATAAGTTGCAGGATGGTCCCTGAAGCTAGGATGGTCAACACTACACATAACTTTGTGGCCACAGGAATGGACATACCACACATAACCCTTGATTATTTTTTGGCCGATACAGTTTGAGTAGTTTCCATAGAATATCCCTGTCTACTTTGAAACAACATACTACACATGGCTCTCTGCTATTTTTTGGCTGATGCACTTTCAGCAGGCCCCATAGTACATTCCTGTCCACGTTGAAGCAATCAGTTATCTATTGGCCTGGACGATGTTAGTATGTGATTTTCTCCCTATATCTTCTTCATTTGTATGGGCAGACATGACAAGTACCATTGTTAGCACCAAGTCTGATTGGGGCTGAAAATGGATGCCACTTAGCTATTGCTGCAGCTTTATATAATGCACCTCCCATCGTATATTCTACCAATTATGGTATTTGAAATGAGGGAGTAAGTAGTACAACACCACCATTTTATACATCTATGAATCAATCCACTTTCTTGATTTCTTTGTTTTGCTTATGGTGTGTTGTTTATTTGCTTTCTCATTGACATTGCATTACACACACATGCATGCACTGCACATCAAATAATTTCAGTAGTGATGATGACTTCAAAGCAAAGAGGGCTGCAGGTAGAAACTGAATGGTTGAGGCTAATTGTAATGGGATGCAACTCTATTACAGCAGGTTAAGGAACATTATGTGTGATCAAACAGACTGGGTCAATAACTTTTATTCACAGACTGCCTCATTATCCACTCATTATAGCAACTGTATTGCGTAGATACAGCTCTGAATGTCTGATTGCAGTCAACAAGGTCAGTCTTAGTTGAAACATATCTCTAGACAATAACTTCATGAAGTCCCTATTGCACACTGGTCTCCACTACACCCCCCCATCCCCCATTCTGTCACCACACCATCCAGATATATTATTTATTTCCTGTTATTTTCAAGCTTTGTCTTACCTTTTAGCTTTTCCCTCCAACCTTTTTAACATATTTTAACTGGCCAAAGCTCCACTGTAATAATTGTGGAGGAAGTAACTGAATTAGGCCAGGGGTCTGGGGCCACTAGGACTTCAGAAGTCATACGATTTTAGAACAAAAAACAAGAGTAAGGAAGAAAGAAAATTCAGTCTTGTGATTTCTTTCAAAGAAAAATAAGCTGTGTCTAAAGCTTAATACTCAAAGTTAACAAAATTGCAATTCCCAAAAAACAAGAAGACAAACATTTGCAACAATGTCCTGTCTGGGAGTATTGTCTGCCTCCCTACACTTCCAAAAATGATAACCACCTTCTGTGTACCTTTCTGGAGCTGCTTGGATGAGATTAAAGGCATACATGACCACAGACATACACATTGCAACTGAGGATCTTGTCTGGAACACAGAGCACCTGTAGAAAAAACACGCAGAAAGAGTGAGTACATGTAGAGCCCAAACAAAAGGAATCACAGCCAAAACCTCAACTAGAGAACCAGCTGTTGGCAACACTACTCAATGATCAGTTATTATCACTCACATGCTGCTCAGATCACCACTCACAACCACTCATTGTATACAACAGTAATGTCTGACCGTGTTGGAAAGTGAAAACAAATGTGGAAACACATTACTTTTAGTAACATTGCAACTCCTCACATAAATAAGCAGTCATTTTCATCAGGTATAACCACAAATATATACTCACAGCCACTTTATTGACTGTGCATACATCAAATGGCTAAAAAAGTAACCACAGTAAAGTATTACAGCTGGCTTTACACAAATGCACACTAGTTCTGCAAAGACAGAATAATGGCTGCTTATCTTCAGCAAGCAGTGATATCAGTCACATGCATCCCCAATCAGCTCCTGTTTTAATGATTACATACACCTCAGTTATCCAATTGCAATAAAATAAAAATAACCAGCGTCAATAGTAATTAATTTTAACTAACACCTTACACACACACACACACACACACACACACACACACACACACACACACACACACACACACACACACACACACACACACACACACACACACACACACACACACACACACACACACACATATGCACACAGACAAACACACATACTTGTGACCATTAATTACAGCCAAATGTCTGATTGTGATCAATGATTAAATACATAAATATCATACAAGAATGCATCTTTTCAGTTTATTGCTGTCAGAATACAGGGTGCAACCCACCTTAACCCTCTCCCCATATACTTCTTATCCTCTTAACACTAGAATGAATGAGAAAGCAAATAAAAAAGGTGGACAAAGGACCAAAATCAGTCTGAAACTTAAATGTCTATCACTACTTAGTGACTATAATCCTCAATGATTTGCTATAGAATCTCACACACTTTACAAGGAAGAGATCAAATTATAAAGCCAAAACAGGGACATTCTTAAAAATAAAGAAATGTTGAGAGCATCAATGCCCTCTACACAAACACATACATGCATAAATGTGACCATCACTACAGCCACATCTATGACTGTGACAGCACACCACAGATGTTTGACAGTGATCAAATGAATGAATACACAAATAAATGCCATACAGCAATTTATCTTCCTGGCACCTTGCTACCAAAATACAACTGCAACCCCACCACAGACACACACACACACACACACACACACACACACACACACACACACACACACACACACACACACACACACACACACACACACACAAGCATGGACATGTGTCTAAATCTCCTACCTCAAGAATCAGCGAGGAAGCTAAAAAATAATATAATGGTGGACAAAAGACCAACATTAGGGCAGCTATTGCCTTTATGTATGTACAAACTTGCAAAACAAACAGGTTTTGCATTGACATGTCTTTTTCTGAAAAATGTTAAGTCTGTTATTCAAATGTCTATCATTATTTAGTGACTGCAATCTTTACTGATTTACCAGAATAAACTCAGATGTTATAAGAAATACTAAAAATGCGAGCCAAAAGTCATGGATATTCTGTCAAATTAAAGACATTTGAAAACATTATGCACCACCTATACACACACACACACACACACACGCACACACACACACATGCACACACACACACACACACACACACACACACACACACACACACACACACACACGCACATGCACACACACACACACAACTATCAATTGAAGTTATTTGTATGACAATTACTGCACACCTCATATGCTTTATTGTGATCCATTTAATAAATACATAAATAACTGAATGTAGCTTTTCAGCTCACTGCTGACAGAATGCATAGCTCTACCTGTTAGCTCATGAATCAGGGAAAAACAAAGGACCAGAATCTGCATTAAATATCACCATTATATACTTAGAAAGTGGCTAGAATAACAGGCTTCACAACTGCAAGCTTTTTTCTGAAGGCTAGTGAGTCTGGAATTCAAATGCCTGTCATTATTTTGTGATTGCAATCATCAGCAATTTCCCAGAAAAATCACAGACTTTATGAAGAACACATCAAAGCAAAGAAGACCAAAATATCAGATAAAAAAGGAATATTCTGCAAAGTCATGGACAGCTGAGAGGATTAATGACTCCTTTATACACACTGGATATAAAAAATATACACACCCCTGTTAAAATGCCAGGATTTTGTGATATAAAAAACGAGACCACAATAAATCATTTCAAAACTTTTGTCACCTTTAATGCGACCTATAACCTGTACAATTCAATTGAAAAACAAAGAAATCTGTTAGGGGACAAAATATAAAAAATAAAGAACATACAATAAGCTGGTTGCATAAGTGTACACACCCTTAAACTAATACTTAGTTGAAGCACCTTTTGATTTAATTACAGCATTCAGTCTTTTTGGGTACACACCTGCCATCAATTAAAGAAACTCTGATTAACCCAAAATAAAGTTCAGCTGTCCTAGTAGGATTTTCCTGACATTTACTCAGTTGCCTGCTACAGCAAAAGCTATGACTCACTGGGAAGCTTACAAAGCATCAAAGGGATCTCATTGCTGAAAAGGTATCAGTCAGGAGAAGGGTACAAAATAATTTCCACAGCATTGGATATACCATGGAACACAATGAAGACAGTCATGAAAAAGCGGAGAAAATATGGGACAACAGTGAAGTTGCAAGGACCTGGATGTCCCTCCAAAATTGATGAAAAGACAAGATGAAAACTGGTTAGGGAGGCTGCCAAGAGACCTACAGCAACACTGAAGGAGCTGCAGGAATTTCTGGAAAGTACTGGTTGTGTACTACATGTGACAACAATCTCCCATATTTTCCATATGTCTGGGCAATGGGGTAGGGTTGCAAGACAGAAGCCTTTTCTTATACAGAAAAACATCCATGAATGGCTAAAACTTGCAAAACAATACATCAAGTCTGTCAAAAGCATGTTGAAAATGTGTTATGGTCTGATGAGACCAAGGCTGAACTTTCTGGCCACAATTCCAAAAGGTATATTTGGCGCAAAAACACTTTGCATCACCAAAAGAATACCATCCCCATGGTGAAGCATGGTGGTGGCAGTAGCATGCTTTGAGGTTGCTTTTCTTCAGCTGGAACTGGCGCTTTAGTCAAGGTGGAAGGAATTATGAACAGTTCCAAATACCAATCACTTTTGGCCCAAAACCTTCAGGCATCTGCTAGAAAGCTGAAGATGAAGAGGACTTTCACTTTTAGGACAACAATGACCCGAGCATACATCCAAATCAACAAAAGAATGGCTTCACCAGAAGAAAATTAAAGTTTTGGAATGGCCCAGCCAGAGCCCAGACTTAAATCCAATAGAAAATCTGTGGGGTGACCTGAAGGGTTACATATTACATTTTCAGTACTTCGGATACCATATGGTCGACACCATATGATCGAAGTACTAAAACTTTGAAAATGTAATAAAAAACAAAAAAAACAAAAGTAATTGCTGTGAGCAGGGAGGCAAGCCCCCTGCACCTCCCATACCTCCCCCCTACTTAAATATACCAACTCCAAAAGTGCACTTTAACGGAGTTAAGCACAGGAAAGGGAAGGTTTCCCTTTCCTACACTGTAGCGCAATCTCGGAGTAGGTATATTTAAGTAGCGGGGGATATGGGGGTGCAGTCCTCCACATTGGGGATGCAGGGGGGCTTGCCCCCCTACCTACACCCTTTACTTTACCTTTTTTTTAAATAACTTTTTCGGGGCATTCGAAAATGTAATTGTTCGATCATTAAAGTTCTACCTTTAGTGATTTGAACAATTGCATTTTCGACGTTCCAATAGGAACCCAACGTGAAGGGGGCTGTGCACAAGAGATGCACTCACAGTCTGATAGATTTGGAGTGCTTTTGCAAGGAAGAGTGGGCAAATATTGTCAAGTCAAGCTCTGCCATGCTGATAGACTCCTACCCAAGAAGATTGAATACTGTAATTAAATGAAAAGGTGCTTCAACAAAGTATTAGTTTAAGGGTGTGCATACTTATGCAACCAGCTTATTGTACATTTTTTATTTTTTATATGTTTCCCCTAACAGATTTGTTTCTTTTTAAATTGAATTGTACAGGTTATAGGTCACATTAAAGGTGGAAAAGTTTTTAAATGATTTATTGTGGTCTCATTTTTTTATATCACAAAAATGTGGCATTTTAACAGGGTTGTGTACACTTTTTATATCCAACTCCAAAAGTGCACTTTAACGGAGTTAAGCACAGGAAAGGGAAGGTTTCCCTTTCCTACACTATAGCGCAATCTCGGAGTAGGTATATTTAAGTAGCGAGGGTGTGGGGGTGCAGTATATATATATATATATATATATATATATATATATACACTTTTTATATCCACTATATATATATATATATATATATATATATATATATATATATATGTATATATATATATATATATATATATATATATATATATATATATATATATATATATATATATATATATATATATATATATATATATATATATATATATATACATATATATATATATATATATATATATATATATATATATATATATATATATATAGACATAGAGATATAGATATAGAGATATATTTATATATTCCATATGCAGATAGACAGACACACACACATATACACATACACAAACACAGACAATTTCATACAAACTTTTGCCTTTCAATATATTGACTAAAGGTCATGCATAGTGCTAATAAAAAATGATGAGATGATAAACTGAGGTTCCATTTGCTTGAGTTGGTGGCAGCTCAGGTGGATGTAAAAAAACATTGTCAGGTATTGAAAAGAGTAGGGTTCTTTATTGCATGCATATGTTCACAACTTACATCATACATGCTTAGCAAAATACAGAAATACAACAGTTCTATATAGTATAAATGAAATTATACATATTAATAGCAAAGACAAAAAAAGAAAAAACCCACCAAGTAGCTATCCCTCACTCTTTCTGCCGCAACCATTCCTTCTTCTTCTTTCCTATTATCAAATATCAGTTCCACCGTTGCTGTGTAATTCTTCATAACAACAAGTTAATCACAATATCCAAGTTGCAATAGCTATTCTTTTATCATAAACTTCAATCATATGAGCATTCAAATTGTCATAAAAATGTACATCACAACAGGGGGTATTCCTACAAGCTTGTAATCACATAATAATTGCATCCAGAAAATCTGAACTCTAGGACAATATTATAAAGCATGTTCTATAGATTCTTCACAGGGACACATATTATAGGTTCATTGATGTTTACGAGGCTAATGACCACATGGGTATTTTTAAGCCTAGCCATGCATCCCAAATCTCTGACAAGTTCTGGTACCCTTGATAAACTTAAGCAGGGGCTTGGGAGATGAAGCTTTTACAGGTTTCTTGTGTCCATTAGAGACATAGATGCCAAACCAGGGATGAATGGTCTATCCTCCTTAATCTTATATTTCCTCAAGCATTTAACAGGTATTCTACCTAACATTAACCTCCATGAAAAATCCTTTAATTTGCATGTATTAGAAAAGTATGGTTGTGTAACAGATACTGCTGCTAACAAAGAAGAAAATACTCACTCCAAGATTTAATATAACACTATTGATACATTATAAAGCATACCACAACCTATTATTTTGTACAAGCTGAGGTAAGGTCAGTCTCCATAAAATATATGTCTCTACATATTCATTTTAAGCAAAATTCAGTGCAGATAAAGAGAGATGCCAAAAACACACTTTGGTAATATAAGCCTAGTCTACTTTCCCCTGTTACAGTATAGGACCCCTTTAATAGGGTTAAGCCTACTACCTCATATAAAATAAAAAACTATTCCAATAATATTTGTGTCTGTCTTTTAGAAAAGGATACATTTATCTTCTTCCTATGTAACCTAGACTGACCAGAATAACAATGTCTAGTATACAAACTTTCTTTTGGAAAGATAAAGAAAAAGATCTCCACACATTCAACAAGGTATTAACCTCATTTAAAAGTTAATCCCATTGTTCATAATAAACAATAGAATTGCCAAAGGCAACACTTACCATTTTTATAATCTTATTTTGAAAAATAATACTTTGAAAAGGGCACGCAGTCCTACATCCCTTACATTTTTGTACGTTAAATTGTAAGCCTACACTATGTAGCTTCTGTTGTAAAGGGAAAAAACTCATTCTGTATTAACAATGTTAAACATGGTTTACCTTCATTTGTGCATATTGCATGAGGGTGAACACGAATTGTCCGAACGACAGTTTGCGAAGTTCACAAACGCCGAACGGAAAAAGGTTAGAATGTGCAATGAGCAAATGCACATTGACATTCGTCCATTCCACATTTGGGAATTTTGGGGCGGATTACCCTATAGTGGGGATCAGGAAATGGTACCTTTCCCCACTGTAGTGTGATCTCGAAGTTAGAATATTAAAGTAGGGGGTGTGGGGGGATGCAGGGGGGCTTGCCCCCTGCTGTGAACCTTATGACATTTTTTTTCACTATTAATGTTCGAAAATCAGCAAATCTGCTTTTTGATTTGCTGATTTCCAAACATTAGGAACTGTCACTGTTTTCACTTTTGTGGTTACGAGTCGCTCATATGAGCATTCTCACCACCGTGATTCAGCTTTGTAAAGGTAAACCCTTACACACTGCTATATTTAAGTCATCTGCAAAGGACAAGTAAGAAGGGATCAAAGCAGAATTAACAAAAATAAGTGGATTATATTTGTGATGCAGTATACATTCACACCATACAGCATTTATCACTAAACAAAACACAAATAAGTCAGTGGGCAACACTGTTTTACACTTCTTTGTATATGAATTGCTTACCTAAATTCCCATTACTCAGAGGCCTAATCCATGAATTGCAAATATCCCACAAAATTAATCTGATTTTATTACTAATATTATAGCTTTTCAGAATATACTATAAGCTGCCATAAACAACAGTATCATAAGCATTGGAAATGTCACAGACGGGAAGCAAAGCCTGAATGGCTAACTGAAAGCAGCAGTATTTTAGAGCTCCATATAACTAGTTAAATAAGACAGAAAAAATATTATTTTTTTTCTTCAAATTATAAAATCTTATAGATAAATGACTAATTTACATAATTAGGAACTTTGGTGAAGTTTTACAAATAATTTCCTGTCAAAAAATTTGGAGATATATTCACTTGTTTAAATGAGCAACTCAAGGAATTCTCACCAGGATGCTGCCTTAAAGAAGGAACTACAACAGCTGACATCTACCCTACAGGAGTTGCCTTTGAAGATGGATGATTTTAAAGAGAACCTAGAAAATCTTAAAATAAGCAAACAAAAACAGGCTGACACCCTCAAGAAAATGCTACAACAACACCAGACAAGGATAACAGAAATAGAAGTTTCTCTAAATGACTTAGAAAGCAGACTTAAGGAAGACAAAACAGAAAGAACTGCTTCTTAAATAAAACATTTGGTTGGTTAATAAAGTAGATGACTTGGAAAATAGGGAGAGGAGAAATAACATCAGGATTTTCGGATTACCTGAAAACACAGAAGGTGAAGATAGTATTTATATTTTATCAAGTTGGATCCCTGACTTTTTAAATTTAAAAGAAGGACTTTCCTTTGGCATTGAAAGGGCACACAGAGCTCTTGGGAAACCTGCCACTAACTCAAACTCTCCTCCTAGGTCAATAATTATCAAATTTCTTTCATACTTGGACAAGGAACTGATTTTAAGATGTGCTTGGAGGAAGGCACCTCTAAAGTATAAACAGAGCCTGATAAGATTTGATAACAACTATTCATCCAGAATAATGGAACAAATGAAAAAAGTGCGGCCAATGATAAAGTTTCTGAAACAAAATAACATCAAGGCACAACTTGCATATCCAGCTAAGATAAGAATACTGTATGCCAACAAGATGAGGAATTTATTGACTTAGAGGAAGCCTCTTCATTTATTAAAACTAATAATGTGATTACTTTACCAGAAGATATGGATTGGATGTCACCTTCTCTCAAGAGAACAAAAGAAACAAATGTCTGGACAGACGTCAAAAAGAAGATGCAAAAGACTGATACTGTTACAGCCAAATCTCTCAAAGCATCTGCTATGATATGAACTGTTTTAACATTACTTTAAAGGACCAATTTTACTGCTTGGAATTTAAAAACAAAGGTAACTAACTACTGGAATCTTTATCTATATTTTTTGAAAATAGATGACACATGAGAGTTTTCACATTACCGCAGGTATGTAAAACAGGGTACTTTTCTTTCACAGAAGGAGGGTTATATAGCACATAAAATATTTATACTGTAAATCAACATACATAGTATATGTGTATTTTCTCTTAATTTTCTCTTTTTTTCTCTCTCTTCTCTCTTTTCTCATGATTTATTTTAACTGCATCTTGTCTCCCTTTCTAAATTCTCTCCTAGTTACTATACTAATATAGTCTGTCTATGTTTAATAACTCACTATCTATACATAGTTAAATAGTCTAAAATAATCTAGTTTTAAGGTAGACTAATTGGAATAGTGAACTTAATTGTTATTACAATATTTATTAGATGAATGATAGTCACTGCTATGCTTATTGGGATTGGGGACATGTTTGTAATTAACTCTGAAATGTTCCATCCATGTACATATGTCCTTTGAATTATTTCCTTTTAGTATTAACAAATATATAAAAAAAGAGAGAAAAGTATACTATTGGTTAAGAGAAGTGAAGCTTTCTTCACATTCTATTTGCATTGCCATAGCAACAGTAAACAATTGCTACAGTTTCTAAGGACACTGTGAACCTGTGAAGTGCATTTAGCCTCACAGATAAATAATAAGAAAAAGTAATGTTGTTTAGTAAAATGAAAAAACCTAAGCAAGGTAAAATAAATACATAATAGGACTATTTGTAAATATTTTATGATTTATCTTCATAGGATTACATATTCCTGGAAAAACAACTGAAACGTTCCCAAACTACAAGTGCACTTAAATGTAGCTGCTTGATTAAAAAGTATTACTCGGTTTAACATGCTGATTCCACAAGATGTCTGCACTTTAAAAGTTACAATGTAAAGTTGTTAAATCTCGCCCTTTATTCTCACTGATGGGTTCGGAGTAGACCCTTGGCTCCAACACGGCTGATAGCAAGCTCAAGGTTTGCAAGTAGCTCGAGACCAGCCCCTTATCCCACAATGCACTGCTGGAATTACTTCAGATCTAGTTTGCCATGGCAAGAGAGATCTCGGTGATCCAGCTAGCTCGGACCATTTTAGAAACAAATTAACAGCAAGTCTTTAAAAAGTTTTCTTTTTGTTTTATATATATATATATATATATATATATATATATATATATATATATATATATATATATATATATATATATATATAGTGTGTTACTTCTATTATATTTAGATAGTTTAGATAGTTTAGATAGTTTTAATAATTTAAAAATTAGAGCTTTGTGGCTTTTCAGTTTGCATGGGCCTTTATCCCCTTTTCCTACTATTAATCCCTTTAGTAGTTAGGCTTTTTCTGGGGGCCTCAGCCCCATATTTGTATTATATATATATATATATATAATACTGTTGTAGATAGTACCCAGTTTGGGCTTAGTTGTTTGTGAATCTATCTTACCGTTTTTCCCCTTCTGTATGTCAGATGATATGGAAAAATCCCATCCCAAATCGGGATTCAAAAAATGCCCAGATTGTGGGCAGAAAATGTCCGTCACTGAAGGACACATTCAATGTGTCTACTGCTTGGGGGCCAAGCACCTCCAAGACACCTGTAGCATTTGTCACTCCTTCTCTTCAAGAGTCCTCTTGGAGAGAAGGAGGAAACTTATAGACAGGGGATTGCTACAGCAATCTTTTTCGGAAGTTTTGAGTAGCGATGAAGGTGCTAGTATGTTTTATTATTTATTTATTTTTTTTTACATTAACCGGGAGAGAGAGTCCGACTGGATACATGTCCATTTTCAGCGGAGGCCCGGGGAGAAAAGCTCCAAGCTACATCCTCCAAATCCTCAAAATCCAAGTCTTCAGATAAGGTTTCCAAAAAGGCTAAAATTTCAGAAGGAGGTTCATCGGTTCCACAGTCATCAGAGCTGAGTGTACCTTTGATTCGGAGCCAGCTCTAAGTATTGGAGCCGGCCTCTGAAGTTCCTTCTTCACCTCGGCTCCAGTCAGCACCTTCGATGCATTCAGCTAAGTCTTCAATCAGCCTTTCAGATTTGGACATGGATCGGCTGGTGCAGAAGCTTTTACAGGCACCAGGACTTGCCAAATTGTTGTCGGCTCCGACCAGCTCATTGGTGCCGCAGACCATGGAACCGGACTTGTCTACTCCTCCTCCCAGCCGTGCTGGACTCTCGAAGCCAAAGGAAGCTGAACTGATGGTGGTCGAACCCTTGGAGCTGATACCCGCTCTGGGGTTATCGGTTCCATCTACTCGGATGTCCTCGGTGCCAACTGAGGGCTCTAGGAGCCGACGCTCTCCTGTTGGCTCCGGGGAGGATAGTCGCACCAACTTGTTGCTGCCGACTCTGCCTCTCGGGGCTTCGGCTCAGATGAGCTCGGCTCCTACCTCAGGCTCGGAGCCCAGGGTTTCGGTGTGGGAGGATCGGATGGTACTCTTGGGTCTGTCCACTCCTTCTCATCAGAGCCATGGTGTCTTCAATGCTATGAGGAGAGTTTTGCCTCCAAAGACAACATCAGCATCGGTTCAGCTTTTCCTCTCCCCTCAGGCTCCTGTGTCTACTTCTGCATCTACTGGCCCCTCTAAGCATTGAGACCCCAAGCCTCAAGTACCCCCACAGGGTGTCCCCTGCTCTTCTGAGACCTCCCCAGATCCTCCCCACTGAGGAGGTGCCCAGGAAGAGACTGTGCAAGAGGAGGCACTTAGACTCCCCACAGGAGTCTTTGACTTCTGACATGGACTTAGATGAGTCTGAAGGGTCCCCTCGATCCCCCTCTGAGGATATCTCCTTTACAGAGATACAAGAGATCCTTAGTTAGAGGGGTGATTGGCAGTCCAAGACCCCTACTGAGGATGATTCTGTGTTCCTGAAGGCTTTTGGGTCTCAACCTTCCACTTCTTGGGTGTCTCTGTCTTATGATGAGCTCATGGAACTGATCTCTCGTAAGGTGTGGAAGTCACCGGAGGCCATGGAACCTGTCCCTCGTAGACCCAACAAATTCATATCTGCCCCAGTGGATAAGCCATTTTTGACTAAAGGAGAGCCTGTAGATGCCATGGTTGTGGCTGCAGCCACCAAAATGGAAATATCTGAGAAATCCTCTTCTATCCATCCCCCTAACAGAGATTCTAGGGTTATGGATAGATATCGGAAGTGCATGTTTAGTTCAGCGACTTTTTCTTTGTGATCACTGAACTACTTGACCCATTTTACAAGACTACAGAGAGATCTCCTGAAAAAGCTAGGAGATACTCTCCAGGGTACAGTAGCTGCAGGAGTGGCCGACAAAGTCAACTCCCAGATTGCTACCCTAAACTCAATAGTGAACTCGTCCATGCGTCTCATATCCTATGCAGCTGATGGTTCGAGTAGAGCTGCTAGTTCGGGCATTGCTCTTCGCAGACAAGCCTGGATGCATCTCTGTTCCTTTGCAGAACCCTTCAAGTCTTCCTTTATTAATACCCCATTCGATGGCTCATCACTGTTTGGGCCCAAAGGAAACTTTAACCAGGTGTGAACAGGAAGGCAAGACTTTATCTGCCGTTGGGGTCCATTTTTCCACTCCTACTCGGCCCTACCCCAAGGGCCCTAGGGGGGAAAAATGTGGTTCCAAAAAACTCAGGCAGCCTTTCAGGACACACGTGGTGAATCCCCCTCTAGAGGTAGAGGAGGGGGTTATAATGGAAGACACCACCCCGTGGCAGAGGGGTTCTGCAGCAACAGGGGGAAAGGGGTCAGTTCTCCGGTCAGTCTTACTAGTGCCCCTGAAAGGGGGCCTGACTGTTCAGCTCTGGAGGCAGTCGGGGGTCACTTGTCTTTGTACCCAGAAGCCTGGCTAAACATAACATCAGATACTTGGGTACAAAGCATCATTTCCAGAGGATATTTCATACCGTTCTTTACCCCTCCCATTCCTATCAAAAAAAACCCCGGATGTTCCATCCAATCTCAGGGAACAAGCAATCGTAAAGGTCCACAGATTGCTAGAAAAAAAGAGTCATCCTACCAGTCCCAGCAGACCAAGTCGGATTCGGAACTTACTCAAGATTCTTTTTGGTACCAAAGAAAACAGGGGACCTGAGACCTATCTTGGACCTCTACAGACTCAACAACTTCATAAAGAAAGAGAAGTTCTGAATGGTCACGCTTCAGTCCATTCTTCCCTTTTTAGGGAAAGGCAATTGGATGTGGTCCATAGATCTCAAGGACGCGTACTATCACCTAAAGATGGACACATGCTCCAGAGATCATCTGCGCTTCAGGCTGGGAGCCAATCATTACCAGTTTTGAGCCCTGCCCTTTGGTTTCACTTCAGCCCCCAGAGTGTTCACCAAATGTATGGCAGTGGTCATGGCTCACCTGAGACATCTAGGATTCCAGGTGTTTCCATACTTAAACGATTGGCTCCTCACCGCTACCACCAGGCATCAATTGACTCAGGCAACACAATACATCCTGACACTCTGCCATCCATTAGGCATTACGATCAACTTCGAAAAGTCTGCATTATCGCCATCTCAGCATACCGTTTTTATAGGAGCAAAGTTAGACACCTCAAACACCACTCTACGTCTCCTTATCAAAAGAGTCTCTCTTCTCCGCCAAAACGTCAGCTCACTAGTGTCAATGAACAAAGCTACAGCAGTGGAGATATTGAAAGTACTAGGTTTGATGGCGGCAACAATTCTGGCAATACCACTCGCAAGGATGCATATGCGAATCCTTCAATGGCTCCTCTTCGCTCAGTGGTCTTACCAGAAACTACCAATGCACCACATGATTCTTATCACGGATTCTTGCAGGAGAGACCTTTGGTGGTGGTTGACATCTCTTTGTGTTACAATAGGAAGACCCTTTGTTCTCCCCCCAGTAGCCACTGTGACCACGGACGCTTCCCTAATAGGGTGGGTGGGGCATTTTCAAGGAAAGACTGCCCAAGGCACACGGACAGATCAAGAATCACATCTGCAAATCAATGTTCTGAAAGTGAGAGTGGTACTTCTAGCATTGCAGTACTTTCAGGACTCTCTCCCTCTAGGGACTATTGCAATTCAGACCAACAACATGTCAGTAGTCTGGTACTTGAACAAGCAGGGCAGAACAAAGTCTTATCCCCTTTGTCAAGAAGCCCTCAGGGTTTGGCAATGGGCTGTGTCATCCCAGCATTTTCTGTTAGCAATGCACATCCCAGGGAAATCCATCGTCATAGTGGACAAGCTAAGCAGGGCAATATTACTCCCTCATGAGTGGTCTCTCAAACAACAGGTGGGGATTTGATTTTCTGCAAATGGGGCCAGCCTTGCTGCGACCTTTTTGCCAGCCACATCAATTCAAAATGCAGAAGCTACTTTGCCCTGATACCACCTCTGGGTTATCCCCCGAGAGATGCACTTTTACATGATTGGCCCCCGGGTCTCCTTTATGCATTTCCACCATTCCCATTAATACCCAGATTTTTAAAGAAAGCAAAATCACTGGGAAGGAAGGTTATACCCATAGCCCCCTACTGGCCTCAACAGATTTGGTTTCCATTTCTCCACCATCATCTGTTGGAGGATCCATGGATCCTGGACCCAGATCCGGACCTTCTGACGCACCCGTCAGGGGACCATCATTCTTCTCTGCAGTCCCTGAAACTGACTGCTTGGCTAATCTACTTCCCCTAATTGCCAGGCTTCATTTAATTTCAGAAGATACAAGACAGATTCTCTTGTCTTCTCACAAGCCATCTAACAGGAAACTATATGGCAGTAAATGGAAAAGCTTCTCAATTTGGCCAGTGCGCAGAACATTGACCCTTTTCAAGCTCCGCTATCTTCGATTTTGGAATTTTTGACAAAAATCTTTAAGGATGGGGCAGCAGCTGCTACAATTTGAGTTCAGTTAGCTGCTATCTCAAATTTTCACCTTGGTCTTGATGGCTCAAATATTATGATCCATAAATTATCCAAAACCTTCCTTAAAGGTGTTCTTCATATGAGACCTCCGATCAAAATCCCCTTTTCTCCCTGGAATTTAAACTTTATGCTGTCTCAATTTATTCTTCCTCCCTTTGAACCAGCTTTTTCTTGTGCTTTAAAATTCTTATCTTGGAAAACAATTTTTCTTGTGGCCATTACGTCTGCCCACAGAGTATCAGAACTTCAAGCATTATCCATCAGACCACCCTACATGATCTTCCATGCTGATAGAGTATCTCTCATAACAAACCACTCATTTTTACCTAAAGTGTGTTCTGAGTTAAATATCAATCAGGTCATTGAACTACCAGTGTTCTTCCCCAACCACTCTAACAAATTGGAATATATGCTGCACAAACTTGATGCTCGCAGACAGCTCAGATTTTATCTTGACAGAATTAAGGATATTAGGAAATCAGATCAACTTTTTGTATCCTTCTCAGAAGCAAGAAAAGGCAATCCAGTGGCTAAAACAACCTTATCTAAATGGTTATCCGATTGTATATCCTTTGTTTATGAAAATATGAACATGCCTTTAACGCACAAACCAAAAGATCATTCTACCAGAGCTGTCTCTATCTCTTCTGCTTTTCAAGCTAAATTGCCCCTTGATGATATTTGTCCTGCAGTCACTTGGTCTAAGCCTCATACCTTTATCACACATTACAAAGTAGATAAGGCTTCTAGGGACAGGTGTTCCTTTGGATCTACAGTATTGAAGAACATACTCCCATAAGCCACCCAGGGTTGAGTGTGCTAGGGATGCTACCCATCAGTGTGAATAAACGGCGAGATTTAACAACATTGCATATAGAAGTTATGTACTTACCATAACGTTCCATGTGAGTTGTTTATCTCACCTTTATTCTCATGTCCCTCCCTCCTTCTCCCTCCTGGCTGACTGCTGACTTAGAGGCTAGTGCCATCCTAGTTATTCAATATTTCTTCTTTCCCTTTGGGAACTGTTCTTTGTAGATATATACAAGAAAGTATGTATAGGTTGTATATATGTATATATATGTATAGACCATTATTCGCAGCAAACAAGATTTGAGGTAATTCCAGCAGTGCATTGTGGGATAAGGTGCTGGTCTCGAGCTACTGGCAAACCTTGAGCTTGCTATCGGCCGTGTCGGAGCCGAGGATAGGCTCCGAACCCATCAGTGAGAATAAAGACGAGATAAACAACTCACATGGAACGTTATGGTAAGTACATAACTTCTATTTTTATATGTTACTTGAAATTGACAGTCTCTAGAGCACATGAAAAGATACATATTACTTTTTGCAACATGTTATCTTTGCAGTTACCCCACACTCTGTACAAACTCACTTGGCAATGGACAGCTGCTGTTGTTGTTGTCTTTCAGCTTTTCCCAGTTAGGGGTCGCCACAGCGGAACTCTGGTCCACTATTCATTTAAAATATCAGTTTAAATATTAAATGTGCTTTTGAAATGCTATTGACATTCTGACAAAATATAATCTGAACTGCAAAATAAATGACTTGAAAGAAGTGAAGTAATGCATAGATTTCAAAGACAGTTCTTGACACTACAGTATAAGTAAAAATGTATATTCACAAGGAAGTATTGAAATGTTTTAGTCTTCCAGTTAAAATAGCTTACTGTCAACATTTTGGAATATCAGAAAGTTTGAAGAGCTAGGAAATTACTATTATTTGTCTTTATAATGATTATTAGACAGATGTTAGACTCTGCTTTGTTTAATGAATTGTGACATGTTTATGAGGAAACGTGGACTCAGTTACTCACATTGGACTACACATTCTTGGAAACTTAACTGAAATGTCCCCAAATTACTTGTGAACTTAAATGAAACTGCCTGATTAATAAGCATAACTTACTTCATCCATGAGCTATCTGCTCTATATATATGTTACATTATATATGTCACTTGCATATGCCAGTCTCTAGAGCACAAGAAAAAATGCATATTATTTTTGCAACATGCTATATTTGCACTAACCATACATTCTAAACTAACTCAATTGGCAACTGACACATTATTTATTTGAAACATCAGTCTAAATATTAATTGTGCCCTTGAAATATTGTTGCCATTTTGACAAAACAAAACCTGAACTGAAAATGAAATGATTTGAAGAAGTGAAGCATTGTATAGATTTCAAAGACAGCTATTGACACTACAATATAAGTAGAAATGTATACATGCAAGGGAAAATTAAAATGCCTTGCACTTTTAGTTAAAATAGCTTATTTTTAACTTTTTGCAATATCAGAACATTTAAAGAGCTAGGAAATTATTTTTAATTTGTCTTTATAATGTTTACTAAAGTGATGTTAGTCACTGACTTGTTTAATGGATTGCCAGTCATGTACAAGATGGACTACTGAATGTTATTTCTGTTTACCTATGTTTGCTGAATTTCTTTTATTAGTTCTGATTTAAAACAAGGGAAAGAAAGGGAAGGGAAATCTTTGTTTTTGGTCAAGGGAGGAGAGATGTAAGAGTATTCTAACTGCCCCGAGAACTCTCTAAGATGCTCTGAACACAATTTGATTAATACTTACCTAAGGTAACTCTTGATTACCATATGGGTACCTACACATTCATTCTAGACCTGATGTGATTACCCATTCTGGAAGCAGGAGGTGCTCTATGCAGGGTGGGAATTGTCAGGGTGATCATAGTTCATTCTTGGACTCTACTTTGTAAATCTATAAATATGTAAAAGTACTGCACACTAGAAGGAAGGGCACCTCTACTTAGAGTCAGGATACCACTGATAAACCATGTATTTTCATAAGTGTAAATTGAAGTTGGTGAGCTGAAGAGTGGGAAAGTAAAGGAAGACAGTACACCTACAGTAAATTCATATTTCATTGTTAATCACTCATTGTCTCCTACAGAGTCCTTTTAGTCAAATTATTTTAGTAATAATCTATTTGTTGTTGGCTTATTTAATGTATGCTCCTCTGTTGCATCTAATTTATCCGAAATGGCATATCTGACATGTTTGGGATCTCTTAAGGGTAACTAAATATTGAATATTTTCTAAAGCAACATAATAATTGTTTACACTACTAACATTCCATCCTGATATATAAAATGCTATATAATAATAATAAAATAATACAGAATTTCATATCTCTTTTAAGAAAATTCTCCATATAATAATTTAACATATGGAGCTCAGTTGATATTGTTGGTTAAAGGTATGAGTGATAATCCAATAGATCTATCTTTATCCATTGGATTAGGAATGACTTTCATTCCATGTTTAATGGGAAATTCATATTTACTTGTATTTGATACTTTAGAATTAATGTTTTATAAAAGTACTTTTTAAAGCCTGACCAGAATTTTACCCTACTTGTATTTAAAGAAGAAATAACATTAAATTACACTCCCTAGTTTACACACATAAAAATAACATTCAATTTTATCAGAGAATATGGTATAACTACTATAATCAAAATAAAAAAAGAAGCAAAATGTTTCTTCCAACAATAACTTGAAATGGATTTAACATTCTTACCATTAACTATTAATGGCTTAAATAATGCAAATAAAAGATCAAACTTACTAAAATATTTAAATCTAAATAAGGCACAAGTAGTGCCTTAAACCCGGGGAATCACTTCAGTGGCTTTGCTGGGCACAGGCACAGGGAACTAATCTAAGGGGGCAGTGAAAGCCAACACATTCTGGCTAGGCTTATAAATGCCTTCAGATAGCCTAGTACCTACCTATGAACCTGTGAACCTAGTATTTCTCCAGGAAACCCATTTTAAGACTAATTATAGCTTTATTTGGAACCATAAGGACTATACAGTCTTAGCTCAATCTTCCTATAGAACAAAGACAAAAGGAGTATCAATTCTCTGGAAGACAAACATAATCACTCCAAAAGTTATTCATAAATATGAAGACAAAGAAAGTCTACTAGTGTTTATTATAATTAAATTTAATAACAGAATATGGACCTTGGCTAATCCATATTGGTCCCCAGGAATTGGAGCAGGAATGGTTAAAAAACACCTAGATTTTATTTCCAACAATTATAAAGGAAATCTTATACTGGGAGGAGACTTTAATTGTACCTTAGAAGCTTCTGAAATCACCAAGAAGTCATTTTGCATACCAACTATTTCAAAATCCTTAAAAAGATGGATTGATTCATTTAATTTAATAGACACTTTTAAAGTAAAATATGATAAATCCTTATTATTTTCCCATAAAGACCGTAGATTTGAAACACAAACCAGAATTGACAAATTATTCATAGTTCAAGATTTACAAACAAAAATTCTCAACTTCTCAATAGTTCCATGCCTCTTCTCAGATCACGACTCTCTGATAACGAAGCTCCAAATAGAGTTTAAACCTTTAATCCTCTCGACTAGAATTCCATCATATATCATGAAAATTAAATAATTCAGACCCTGGAAGTTGTCAGAACTGCAATTATTTCTTGAAATTAATAATACAACAGAAATCAGTAGAGTCATGGTTTGGGACTGATTAAAAGCATATTTATTTGGTAAGACTCTTAGCTGGTACAAAAACAAAGTTAGAGAGTGGGAATCTGAATCTTGCAAACCAGACTCTTGACAGAATTTTTTTTAAAAAATTCAGAATTGTCCAGAAGTCAGAAAAAGAAACAGAGGAATTAAATAAAATATATAATGAAATTCTAACACACAAAACGTGTCTAGCCTTGGAAAAATTAAAAATAAACTCATTGACACCTCCCACAGATAGCTACATAACTTATCTACAATAATTAAAATACAGTCTAAAGCAAAACATTTGTAGTATATATCATGAAAAGAAAGGGAAAAAAGTATCAGATATAGGAGACATCCTTGAAGCATTTTGGTTCCATTATATGGAACACTTCAAAAAAGAAGATTTAGATACCAACCAAATAAACTTAGATACAAACCTTATCAATATAAAAAAAAATTCCAAAAAACTTAAAACTAGTCCTACAAAAACCTATATCCTACAAAGAAACTGTTGGCAAGATAAAAGAAAGTAAATCTGACAAAGCTCCAGGGATAGATAGTATAATTACGGAAATTTACAAGCTCTTCCCTTCAACAGTAATCTCCCTTTTTCATAAAACTTTGCTAGAAGTCCAGTCAGAAGCCAAAATGCCACCCTCATGGAAATATTCTCTAATAACACCAATTCTAAAAGATAATAAACCATCAGACATTTGCAACTCATACAGACCTATATCATTACTGAATAATGATTACAAAATGTTCATGTTAATTCTAGCTAACCGAATGAAAATCCCACTCTCAAAGACAATTAATAATGATCAAACTGGATTTTTATATAACAGGCACACACATGATAATATTAAAAGGATACTTACTCTTATAGATTATGTGAATAAATAAGATAGAGGAACCCTTGTAATTGTATTAGACATAGAAAAAGCCTTCGATTCCCTCAACTGGGAATATCTATTTAAAACTTTAGCATTATTTGAATTTTCTCCTCCCTTCAACTTATTACTAAAAGCATATATTAATACTTAACCTACATTAAATTAGGTCTTTTCACCTCAGAATCTATCCATATAACAAAAGATACTAAACAAGGATGCCCGCTTTCTCCTATTTTATTTGCTTTGGCTATAGAAATACTTGCATAAATAATTACACAATAATCCAAGAATGAAAGGAATAGAAGTCTATGAAAAGTTGTTGTTGTGTCTTTCGGCTTTTCCCAGTTAGGGGTCGCCACAGCGGAACTCTGGTCCACTAATGACTGGCAGTTGTTTTTTACGTGCTGAGTTGCCAGCCCTAACGAACAACCTTCAGCGAAGGTACGTCCATTCACGCATGTCTCCATGCAGAAGATGCTCTAGCTGAGAGTCAAACCGGTCAGCGTCTTACTGTGAGGCGACAACACTACTGCAGCACCACCATCGCTGATAATAGAAGTCTATGAAAAGTACATATCTAAAATAATGCTTTTTTCTGATGATATTTTATTAACCCTATCAAACTCCAGAGAGTCATTAGGAGAGCTAGAAGAAGTAATGGATACATTTTATAAGATTTCAGGTCTATACTTTGATATATCAAAATCAAAATTTCTATTTTTAAATAAGAAAAAAGAACTACAAGTTACAGATAAATCCATCATAGGAAAACAAGAACTTATGCTAAATTATTTAGGAATAGTGTTATACAAAAATATAAATGAAACAATATTCATAAATTATAAAAACATTATTGAAACAATAAAAATATATATAGAAAAGTGGAACAAAATTATATTAACTTTTGAAGACATATTGCAATTAATAAAAATGGTCTTATTGCCAAAAATACTATATGTAGCATTAGCAATACAGTTAATTCCTGAAAGATGCATTCTTAAAGAAATAAACTCATGTTTAACAAATTTTTTATGGTATCCCAAAAAGAATAGAGTAGCTCTAATTCATCACAATAGACTCTGGAAACAAGGAAGATTGAACTTCCCAGAAATAGAAACATATATAAAAGTATCTGTGCTTAAAACTACAATAGACTGGATAAACCCAAATTATTTTGCCAACTGGAAAGAATTAACAATGGCTATATTAACAAATGAATTTAATCTGTTAAAAAATGTTTTAATAGTAGACAAATCAAACAAACTCTGGTACATACTATGCATAAGTATATAATATAATATAATATGACAAAACCTTATAAAACAACACTGATTAATCATTACATCAATTCATTTAGGAAACTTATCAATGCAAACATAGATTTAAAACTTTGGTTTGACCTTTTAACCCCATTTACCATTACTAAGAGCTTTCCTCACAAAATATATAGGGAAACAATAACCTCTTGGGAACAAAATGGATTCTTATGCTGGTTTCAATGTGTAAATAAATGAACTGCTTACAATATTCCAATACAGGACTGGTTAACCTTACAAAGCATTCTAATGTACACTCAAGGTTTATGCAGATTAATTAATAATTCCTCATTTAAAGATATTCCAAATCTAATAAGTTTTCTGTGTGAATTTAAATATAATAGTTGTGAAAAGAAAAATTCCATTTCAAATCTATATAAAGAGTTAATAACATATAAAACAATTCCCAAACCATCATACTGGCAGTTCTTAACATAAGGTCAGTCATTGCAGTTAACAGAAGAAATTAAAACTAACATCTTACTATCAGTTAAATACACCTCTAACACACAGTACTGGAAAATATTTAACTGGAAATACTTACATAGAGCATTTTTAACACTAGATAGAATTAAAATGATCAGTACTACTACAAACTTTTTTTCTGGAAGTGTGAAAAGTCAAATAAAGCAGACTGGATTCATACTTTTTATGAATGTAATAAAATTAAATCATATTAGAATGGAATCAATCATTTTTTACAAGCTTTATTTAATGAATCCTTTACATTAACTAAAGCATTGATTATACTAAATGTAAATGAAGGTCCCTACCTGAATAAGACAAATATGTATATTTTTTATGGACAATACTTGCTATATCTAGGAAATGCATAACCAGAAGGTGGAATTCAAACACACCCCCGACCTTGGAAGAATTCTACACTTTACTGAAGACAACTGCATCGATGGAAATAAAAATCAAAGAACTATGAATCTATCCCAGGTCATTGGTAAATAATCCTTGGAAGAAAGTTATGTCTTTGTTGGACACTCTGCAATAATCAATATTGTATCTTTGATAACTGATCTGTTAATTCTATATTTAATAAAATACAGTGTATATAATTGAAAGTCAGTCTATTGCAAATATTGTATATAGTTGTTTAAAATGATATTTAAAAATATTATGTAAATGTTATTTTAATTGAAAATAAAAAAATGTTTTGAGTAAATGTCACAGATGAGAAGTTCCACTCTGAATTTCATCAATAATTTTCTGTAATAGGACCAATGTCATAAATATATTTCCTGGTAACCCAAGTATCCTGTTATAGAATAATTTAATAGCAACCTCAGATAATCCTTTCTGTACAACCTTACAAAATATTTTGTAATCAGCATTAATAAGTTTCAGGGGTCTCCAGTTGGCTAAATTAAATCTATCACCTTCTTATATATACATTTTAAAATCCCATCACAAAGTTTAGTGTTTAATGCCATAAGCAAGCCAGTCATTTAAAATAAACAAAAATTGTTTCATTTTTTGAAAATGTGACATGTAAATATAAAATGAAAAGAGTATACCATCTATACCTGGAGCTGTATTCTTAGAAACAGTGTTTTATGACCCTGTTTAATTCTTCCAAAGATATAGACCATGCCAGAAACTCATTATCAGCTTTACTTAGTGGTAATTCACATACTCTTGTACAGGTTAGTTTTTGGCAAACATATGAGATACATAATTTTCAAAATATTCCATAACTTATACAATTTTCCCTTGAGAAGGGGGAACTTCTGGCGTCATCCACTGAGCAACATTTTTTTATATGATGAAGAATGATTTTTTTTCTTTAGTAATACCTTGCAACTTCTTTCTAAAACCTACATAGCATGTACATTTTTACATCACACAGCAGAGTATTATCCCATAAGAAATTATCAAACAGTGTTTTACAATGAGTCGACATATATTTCTTAAATACACAATATAAAGTTTTATATTTTTGCTTATGAAAAAGCCACCGGTCAGTCAGACAAGGGTTTACATCTTTCAAAGTCAAATGTTGTTGCCATAGTTCTGCAACCTCTCATTTCCAATGAGTTGTATCTAGAATTTTCCCAGTTAGTTTTTTTTTAATCCCCTTAGGGTTTGGTTATTAAATTCTCAGAAATCAGAAAATAATGCTTTATGGCCCAAAATGTCCACTTAAGAAGTTTATATTCACATAAGGACCAAATATCTGTATAAGCAAAGTTATCAATCTTAGTAGCTAAAGATCCTCTCACATAAATGCGCCCTAAACTAGGCTCCAGTTTAAGTTTTCTTCTCTGCAAAACCATGAAAACACATTTAACATCATTAACATCTCGTGTACTTTTTTGTAAGTGACAATTTAGTTCATCCACAATGATAATAAGCAAAGAGACTAGTACATATGGCTGCAAGGACCTAAATACATTTTCACTCTGTTTCTCAATACTAGGGGTTGTTTGGTCTCTTCCTACACTCAGTCACTATCTTACTTCACCATGCAGAGCCTGTGCTAATTACATCTAATCCTGACCCCAATATTGCAGGTACTCTGCCACAAGACCAAACTCCAGAAAGTTTTCACTGAGAACTTTGTCATTGTGCAATGTAAGCAAGTTTAACATGAAGAGACTTCCTGTGTATTAAATTAACTAGTCAAAAATGCACCTGTCCTGTGCTATTAAGTGGCTGTGATACCCGCTCCAAAGGAGTAGTCCTTGCTCTCTATGGGTCACATGCAAAGTTGGCCACTGTCCCTTCTCTTGACCAGCAGATTACACTGTATATGCCTGCACAGACCAATTATTTAGTCTCCCTACCTTCCTGTTTTCTGCATTCAGCAAATGAAAGAAAACCTGTTTACTTTGTGCTGTATTGCTAATTGTTTTGTTATTGTGATAAACTGATTGATCTTTGTAATAATTGACAAAGACAAAAAATATATTACAACAACTTCCACAACAATAGTAAACACAACCCTAAAAATCTCTGGTCAACTGTTAGAGAACTCTTTCATCCCAGCCAAAAATTCAACCTCATCCCATCTCCCATAACCCATTACTCAAAACTGCAACATAATTTAACTCTTATTTCATAAGTAGTACAGCGTCTCTAAACAAGAATTCCCCAACAGCCAAACCCAACCTTGCCCAACATCTTCATATCACCACATCCACTTTTACCTTCAAACCTGTGCCCTCATCAGATATAAAACAACTCTTAAACAAACACAAACCATGATATACTTTAGCTGATGACCTTCCAAGTGAGTCCCTTAAAATGGCAGCTGATAAATTGCCTGTCCTGTCTCAATTCTTATCAATAGGTCAGTCCAGGAATCCTGCATTCAATTTCTCTGGAAAAAAATATCACACTTTATCCCTCTTCACAAAGTAGGAAAATCAACAATCATTACTAACTTTAAATATATAGAAATCTTATTCCCCTTTCCAAAACTTGAAAAGTGTATTCAAAAACAAATGATAGACTATCTCCTGCAGGAAGTACCCCTATCCCCAGCACAACATGGCTTCCATCCTTCCCATAGTATTAACACTGCTCTTATAACATTTCTTGATGCTGTCAATAAAACAAGAGATAATGAAAAACTAGTCTCCTTCTTGTTTCTAGACTTGTGTAAAGCTTTGACAGTTTGTCACAGAAAACTCCTACATCAAATATCATCACTAGGTCTATCTCAGCTCATCCTTTTATTGTCCAAAAGCTAGATGTTAAATAGGTATATACCTCCCAGTCACCACCAGTGTGCCACAAGGCTCTATCTTTGGACCACTCCTCTTTAACATTCTCATTAACAACCTCCACACATCCACACAAAAGGTCTCCCTAATAAAAAACACAGATGAGACCATACTCATGTGCACATCTGACAACTTGGCACATCTCCAAAAAATATTCAGGAAGCATTAATAGCCACTGAAACATGACTTTTTAACTCACAACTTACTGTCAACCCCCCCCCCAAGAAAATACTTCTTGTCTTCCCTAAATCCCTCTCTCATAAAAAAAAACATTTAAAACCTCTCAGTCTTAATAATACAAACAATGATGTCACTACTCATAGCAAATCATTAAGGATGATAGTGGGTGATAATCTCAAATTTGACTTGTATTTACAAAATTACATTAAAGAAATCATCAGAAACTATGGCTGTTTTACAGAGTCAAAAACTTTCTCACCAATGCAACTAAAACTACATTTGCCGTCTCCTACCATCACTACTTTTTGACACTCCCATCCTTACTAACCTCTCGGCATCACACAATTCAAAACTTGAACAATGTTGTAATAAAGTGGCTAATTTGCAGCAAATACCCCTTTCAGAACCTAGCACGAAATAGCACTAAAAAGCCTAAATTGATAGAACTACTCTATCAACTAACATATGCAAACGTCTTACCATCTATGAAAAATTATCCATTATCTATTATGCATTTGCTTGTTTAGCACTAAATACCATTCGACACAACTATGCTCCCAATCAGTCATTATGATCTAATGACCAAAAACTCATCTCTGCCCATAAACTTATCAAATCTGCCGGGCATGGTTTATACTCATACCATGTCAATAAGTCCTGGAACTCCTTACCTGCATTCATCAGGTCAATACATTCCCTCCGGTCCTTTAAAATCATTCTAAAAGACTTCTTAGCCAAAATCTGTTCCTACACAACACCAGTATAAATTATATCCCTAAATATGAGCAAGTACCTCTTCATACCTTACACCTCCTTACTGTTTCTTCTTCACTCACTTCCTTCCTTCCTTCAATCAATTTCTCTCCCCTAAATCTCTTTCTAAATATGCCTCTTCCCTGTTTTTATCTGACTTCAAATTGTAACTCCTGTTTGTATTATATTAACTTACCTTTAATTTCTCTATAAACTGATTAAAGTGTCTCTAAATATTAAATCATTAACATATAAATTGTATATATTCTTAACCAGTGTTTGCACATTATGTATAATTTGGTATAATTATTTAAACTGTAGATGTTTTTGTATTATTTTTGGAGACTGTAAGATTATTGTTCTTAAAATGTTTTTGTAATGCTTTGGAGCATTTCCACTGAAAATGGACAGCTGCCTAGTCAGTCTTTCATGGTAATTAAATGTCAATAACTAACTAACTAAATAAATGACTAACTAAATAAATAAATGATTAAAGTAATAAGATAGACACCAAAAGAACAGCAAAACATCCTGGAAGGGGGACTGTGACATCCAATAATTTTAAATGTTTTCTGTATAATATGGCAATGCCACAAGCTAGGTCTTTCCCAAAAGACCAGCAAATAGTATCTTACCCAAAAATAATACATGTGTCTGTTGTATTTCAGTTAATAATCTGACATCAAGCAAACAAATTATCTCTATAGGGAGAAGTTTACATTTTTCTAGGACTACAAGATGCCTATATTCATTTATAAGGCTGTTAATGCTGAGATAACATACTTGTATAATATCCCTCTCCCTTTTTTTGCAGTGTGCTTCATCCTACATTTTAACTTGCATTTTCTAACCCATTCGACAGTAGTATTAACAGTATCAATATTAACATCAGTGACATATTCTTCAATACATTTACTGCTATCAGTATTTCAATCATCAGTACCCACAACATTATTAGTAGGCTGTTCATTAATATCACTTTCACAGCTAACAGTATAGTTTGCAACTTGTTTCTCAAATGTAGGAATCTCAGGTAATGTAGAAGCAGTAGTGGGTGGGTCTGGTTTATCAGAGTCTTGAGCAAGAGAACAATCAGACCAAAAATGGTCTATTCCCTTATATTTCCTACAAAATGTAACACAATTCTGGAAAGTATGGCCTACTTCCTGAGGTCTATAATCCATGTTATTTAATACTATTGGTCTCCAATTCTTTAATTCTCGTTTATCAACTTTTTTCCATAGAAAATTTAACAGCACCCCTACACAACTCCTTATGAACAAAACATTTGTCCAACCATTCATTTAATACCCTTACTAAGCATTTTTTTATCTAAAGTCATATTTTTATACATCGTATATTCTATTCCATCTAGTCCTGCTGCCCAATCTAAATTTACTACTTTCAAAACCAGTTCTAATTCTTCTATTATGAGTTTTTTTTATAAATCTTTATTATTTTTATCAGAAAATGTACATACCTTCCATTCTTTACCCATCTTTATTCTCTGTTCCTTAGATGTCTTAATATGCTCTTTTACTATTTCAATATTTTTTTCTTGTGTATTGTATAGTATACTTGATGAATCCTTCATTTCTCTCATAACACTATTATTCTCTTATTTTTACTTAAATAAGGTGAAATTTATTCTTCTTTTTTCTTGCAGAAAATATCTTTGTTTGTACAATAAATGTTCTAGTCTTTCATTGTTCAACTCATATAATTTATGTTTTTAATAAAAAAAAACATCATTCTTCTCTAAACAGTCAGTAGTGTCACCACTTAACTTTGTATATTTTATCTGTTCCATAGTTATTCTTTTTTTTTCCTATGTTACATAACACTTTTTTATATTTTTGTTTGAAATTTAACCACCACTCCAGCCAATCCTTTTTGAATTCTCTCATCTCTACATGATCTTGCCATAATTTCATGAAATCTTCTTTCCCTGAATTATTCCATTTCAGCTTGTTTATTCTTTTTAAGCCTTTAACTAGTCCGCACAAAGTTATTTCTAACAATGGCATGCAGTTTACAAGCCAGCAGTTCAAAAGACTTGCTGAAGAATGAGACTTCACACGTCATGAGTAGCACTGAGTACCCACAGTGAAATGGTTTGACAGAATGTGCAGTTTAAAGTGCAAAACTATTACTATAGAAATCAAAATGAGATAATAGTGATGTTTTCCTTTATCTCTTGAATCTCAGAAATGTTCCACGTGATAAACATCTTGGTTCACCTGCTCAGAGACTTCTGTTGAGACAAACCCGAACCACATTACCAATCAGTAGTAAATTGTTGGTTCCATGTGTCAAGAACAGCAGGTCAGTGGAAACCAATCAGTTGAAGTGCCTTACCCAGAATTCCTACTATGATAAGTCCAGCAAACAGCTCAATCCATTACGAGAAGGAGAAGTGATGAGGAAGCAGACGTCCAGAGGTTATGATCAGATTGGTGATGTGAAGAGTATTTGCCCAGAGCTGAGAGCATACACTGTGGAATCACAAGGAGAAAGACATTAGGCAGAATTGGAAGACTTTAATACAGGTGTCTGAGCCTATACCACAGCACATAGCCTGTGAGAAAGACTTTATCTCAGAGTGAGTTGTCTGGTCTCCCAATTCCAGAGGAAGTTCTAGAGGACATTCCCATTCCTGTAATGAATCCAGAAATTCCTGATACAAGTTGTTCACTGAAGATTGTCTCTGTTGCTAAATTTAGTCTGGATTGTTATGTTAAGGGATATGGTTACATCTCTAAACCTTGTAACAGATACAAAGCAACTTGGACATAAATACTGTGTTTTGTTTCTAATGTCTATCATAATGCATGTCTAATGTTGTTTTTACAAAGGACAATCTTTTTTTAAGAGGGAGGATGTAGATCAATGTTTGTGTATGTAGCTTTAAGAAGCTATCTAAGGGCTTGCACAAGTGTATAAATACTGATTACGTGGAAGCTTGACTGCTACTTTGCAGTTAGCTGTTCAGATATAAGCATGTATATATGTAAGGTCTATCTGTTAGCCGGTCTGCTTGTATTTTATGATGCTGCCATCCATCCTGATGTGTTTCTATGTATTAAAGCATCTAAAAAAAAAATACCCCACCTGTTTGTCATCTATGTTAGAGAAGGATGAGTGACAACTATGTTGCTTTTTACTCTGCTCCAAAATTCCTGTTCTTTTCTTTAAACTATTAACATTAAGCACTAAGACTTTGCAAGTAATTCTGCTTTAAAGTAATATATATATATATATATATATATATATATATATATATATATATATTTTTTTTTTTTTTTTCATCCTTTCCCTTTCTTTTTTCTTTTTTAAATTCATGTGTAATTTTTCCTTCCTTCTCCTACATTCATTTAGAGAATTATTTTTGTTTAACTATATTCCATTTAAAATTATCACTATCACTAAACCCTGAGTCTTCTTCTTCATTTTTCTGTATTAGGTTCTTCCTGCAAACTAACTTTTTGTATTATTTGCTGTCCATCCATTGTTTCTATTTGTGTTTTCAATGTTTCTACCTCTTTGTTCACTACTTTACCCTTTTGACCTTGCTCTGTTAATATTTCTTCACTTTCTAACTCTGTCTCCATTCCTTTTTTTTCACATTCTCCACACAAATATTCTTTTTATGACATTTATAACATCTCATTTCACAATTCCTTGCATAATGCCCCATTTTCCCATGCAAAACATCTTCTTTTAACACAGTTGTTAATTAAATGATCAGTTTTACCACAATAAAAAGCATGTTTTAGGTAGCTTCCAATATTGTACCATACCTTTCTCACATTCAACATTTATAATACTTGGTAAATGCACAATGTTCTCGTTTTCAGTTTTCAAAATCACAATGCAATCCCACACGCTGGTCCAACAAATCTCTGTTATTATACACTTTTGACATATCCAAAACATCACATAACCTCTGTAAATGTCCTATTAAAGTTTCTTTTTTGACTTCAGTCCTATATTGTACATTAATTTCTTTCTTTGTCTCTCTATAAAAAGTTTTAAATACACATGACTTCCATGGCATACTGTATTTCTTCTTCTCCTACTCTTCTATAAACTTTTCCATTATCTGTCCATTTTCAAAAATAATGTCACAGAATGTCTCTTTCTCTCTCTCTATATATATATATA